>NC_071982.1:12617146-12620055 GCF_026283585.1 Hylaeus volcanicus
ATCTGTCTTCTGATAAGAACCATTCTTTAAAAATAAGAAAATCAGTGTCTCGTTAAAAACTACACTTTGAGAAGAAAAAAGAAATTTGTGTTTCTTTGAAAACTGCTATTCTTTAAAAACAAAAATCTGTGTTTAAATAAGAACCATTCTTTAAAAATAAGAAAATCAGTGTCTCGTTAAAAACTACACTTTGAGAAGAAAAAAGAAATTTGTGTTTCTTTGAAAACTGCTATTTTTTAAAAACAATAATCTGTGTTTAAATAAGAACCGTTCTTTAAAGAAAGAAATTTGCGTTACATTAAAAGCTATCCTTTAAGGAAATGCGTGTTTCGTTGAAAAGCAAAATCCAAAAGCACCATTTGTCTAGCTATAAAATTTGGCACGTACCAAGACATTCGAAGGCACGAGTGGACGAGAGAACACTTTCGTTCGCACCGACAGGAAATGAATAATGCGAGCACGATAGAAATATGCAAACGTGTCCCGATGCGCCAAACCGAAAACTGCCGGGAACACAGCCTCTCCTCGCCGTTAATGAAACGCCGGCCGACTGTTCCCAACCCGCGATTGCAGACAATCGAAGAAGGGAGGCTTCGTCGTTATGACAGTCGAGCGGCCAAGTATCTTGCATTTTTCAAATCGACGATAAGATACGATCCTGTGTCAAACCCAACGATTTCATTTACATACGGGGAACTCTTTCGTCGCGAAAACACGCACAAATTGCATTCTGTTTACCACGCGGTGAGTAGCCAGATATCTCGGTTAACCGGTGAGAAGAGCAAATTTCGACGTTTCAAATAATATTTATTCGGGAGTCTCCATGGGTGGATGTTATCGTTGATACTTTCACATCACTTTACTTCGAAAAAGTATCGGTGGAGTTTAGATGGAGTATAAGAAAAGTACCTACAGTGATTAATATGTTTGTTAATGTTATTCGTTCATTGACCTCCTGTCTTTAAAAGGAAACCATTACTCTAGATAAGAAGAAAAAAGTAACGTTTTGTGGAAAAGCGAATGAAAAAAAAAAGTTTTGAAGAACATAAATGGAGAAAATATGGAGGATATATCTTTTTCAGGACTATATGGAAATTCAATTTTCTAATAAAATGATGGAGAAAGAAATTTGTCGATGTTACACGGCGTGCATCAGCTGCTACGAGACAAGATTCGCAAAACTAGTAAAACCAGTAAAACTGCTAGATCGTATTTCTTCTTTATAAATAGAAATTTCTGGTATTATGTCCCTTCCGGGAATTTTCAGGAATTTCTTCGAGTTACAGGTATTGCTTCCTTCTGATAAATTAATGAGTTTCCTTAAACTTCTCGGACAATTCTTATTTTTATTCGATTACAATGTACAACCTGCTCAAAGGATTGTAATTCCAATCGTCTCCCATTCGTAATTCCAAATTTTCGTGTAAAAAATGAACTTTGCCAGTCACTGTTTTGAAAATGGAATCCGGTTTCACGCGATGCCTCGAGGAAGAGCGATCGATTAAAGATTCATAGACGAACCGGTTGTGTCTCGTGTCTACGCCACTATTAAAAGAAAACGCAAAATCATCCATTAAATCCAGAATCGAAGCAAAAATTTCTTCCCAAAATTTTCGGTATAATTTTCATTTCATTCTGGTTTTCCACAAATTTCTAATAATACTCTTCGCAATTATATTTAATGCTCAAAATATATTTTTCTACTTTAGTATATCAAGGGATCATTCTGATTTATGACTTTAAAAAAATCGATTCTCTTTTTTAATTCTTCTTTTTTAATCGAAAGTATATGTATCTAACAGTATTGTATAACAGAGCTTGTTTCACGTGCAGCGTGTATCATAATGTTTTTCGTTCCTTGATCTCCTGTCTTTAGAAGCAAAACTATTACTCTAGATAAGAAGGAAAAAATAACGTTTCGTGGAAAAGTGAACGACTAAAACAGTTTTGAAGAACATAAATTCGTACATCTCTTCTAGTTCCGAAAACGTTTCTCTTCTTCTCGTGAAATTTTATTAGTTATCTCTATTAGTACGCGAGACTCTGCTACAAATTCCAAATACAAATTTTTTTCCTTTAAATCTACGCCATTTTGTTATTTATCAATAAATATTAATTCTCGTAGAATACACGAGAGCCACAGTCATACTGAATCTAAAAATGTTTGACTTTTTCGTTTCAGATGAGCCGTTAACATAATATCAACGCCGCCAGCGACATACTTTGCGAAGAATTATGTTTACCAGCATTTGTCGACCATAAACAACGATTCAAATAAATAAATAAAATTTTGTTTACGTACTTTGATAGTGTACTTACTAAGCCCAATAAGTTTCATATCGATATCTATATCAATGAACTTTTAAAAAGATATACAAAAACAGCCGTTTTTAGAGCATCTAAATCAGAATGATCCCTTAATGAATCTTTCAAAATACAACTGTAAGTGTTATCGAAGAAAGTGTTTTTAAAAGAAGTAAATAAAGGATTATAATTCAGTGTGGCCTTTTTGCAAATGGAATGGCTGCAACAAGAATTCATAGAGAAGATCGAGTGGGTCAACGATCCTTCCGTGTTCTCCTTCCTGATATTATCCCTTTTCACTATCGTTCAGCGCAAGGTCGCGAGATATAAATGAAGTGTACGAATGGACGGGGTTAATCAGCCACGATCTGACCTAGTATGAACATTTGATTAAAAGATCACTCCATTTTTTACCACCTCAAAGAAATCAATTTAAATCACTATTTATTCATTCTGAAACGTTTTATTTTATTTTAGACTGAATTCAAATTCTAATTTGAAATGTTACAAAATCAAACTTTAATCTGAAATCATTAAAACCAAATTTTAATCTATACCTTGAAATTCTAATTTTAATTCAACTAGAAACGAATAAGCATTATTCG
>NC_071982.1:12620065-12620928 GCF_026283585.1 Hylaeus volcanicus
AATTTTAATCTATACTTTGAAATTCTAATTTTAATTCAACTAGAAACCAATAAGCAGTCGATTGTGTTTAATTTCTTACTGAAAATTTCGACCAAACTCTGCCACTCTCTTGCGAGCAAGCACGATCGAGGTACCAGTCAGTGGCGAAGCCGTATTGTTCGACGTTTCCGGAGGAGTATTGTGCAAACAGGATTGTGTAAACTGGCTGATAGTGAACGCGTACGCTTATTTTTAGTTAGTCGATTTTTTCCGTCTCCCTTCGCCGCTTACTCCGGACTTTTAAATCATCCGATCGACGCGAGATATCGAGCAATCGCCGAAGTCCAATCCCATTCCGTTCGTGGACTACCAGAGAGGAGCGAATTCCTGCACTGGACTATGTACTGCTCGGAACTGAGAAGAATGCTACTGAGTAGGGTGGCCTCCAGATGACCAACCCTAAAGATTGATAATATTTGATAAGATTTGTTTAATGATTACGTTTTGTGGAACATTTCGTAGAGTAGGTTTTGTATATAATTTTGTACTATATATATATATATATATATATATATATAATTGAATATTTGAAATTTACTATTCCGATATATATATATATATATAGTATAAAATATATATATATATATATATATAAAATATATATATATATATAAGTTTGCAACTTGGACATTTTCTTTTCATTTCGGAATAGTAAATTTCAAATGCTGTTACTTTGGAAATATTTTGAATTTCTTCTATGTTGTACTTCAGAATACTTGAATCTTCTCTCTATTATACCTCAAATCCCCTAAATTTTCTCTCTCTTTCGAATCACGATTACTTTGGAAATATTTTGAATCTCTTCTGTGTTGTACTTCAAAATA
>NC_071982.1:12620938-12660703 GCF_026283585.1 Hylaeus volcanicus
ACCCCAAATCCCCTAAATTTTCTCTCCCTTTCGAATCATGTTACTTTAGAAATATTTTGAATCTCTTCTGTGTTGTACTTCAAAATACTTGAATCTTGTCTCTATTATACCTCAAATCCCCTAAATTTTCTCTCCCTTTCGAATCATACATTCTTCTATACCTCAATCGTGTAACACACAAACCTATTTTGCATTTTCCTTCAACTACTCACCCCCAGAATTAATACACCCTCGATCCATGCAATGTTTGAAACGAACCCGACACTATCGACCAAAACGACCAAGTTTTCAAAATTGATATTCCAAGTCGCTATAACGATTCAAGCTACGTTACCTCGCCAGCAATTTTTCCTGGGCTAATGGAGCGACGATCGTGCGACGGGAGCTCCGAACCGAGTACTCGCGATGACCTGGGTCGAAGGGTTCTTATGCCCTGCAGTGAATCAGTGAACGCCGACCTTTGGCAAGCGGTTACTCACTTGTTTTCCGCGGAGTGCTTCGTCCAGAGTAACGAACTATGCATCACCGAGGAGATAAACATTCCTAGCTGAGCTAAACTAATTTGATTTGCGCTACTGTTCATCTGATAACGCTTATCTGCTGGCCTGTGATCGTGATCTGTACTCCGGAGACACCAGCTACCCGTGTTTGGGACCGATCAGGCTTGGACGGCGATAATTGATACCCTAATTGATACCCTAATTGATAATCTGGGAAGGTAGACGACTAGGGAGGACATTTTCCTCCTGGCGCGAGACAACTTGTAAGATGAACGATGTGATTTTGGAATTCACACTGCGGTGCATGAATTTTCTTTTATTTAGGAAAAAAGAAAAACTGATTCTTGAAATGCCGAATGAATCTATAGAAGTATCAAATACTCTATCGAATCACCCAATTGTTTAATTTTAAATTCTATTAAAAATTCATATTGAAATAAATTGTCCAACATACATTAACAAAAAAAGTATACATATCGAATCGAGTAACCTCCTCCTTTTCGAAGTCGGTTAAGGGTGTATCCTGAATTAGGAGGTCTGAAAAAAGCGGCTTTTCGTGAATTTTTTTAGAATGGAAAAAAATAATTAATTCCATCGAACTTTTTCTCCTATTTTCATACATATTCGAGTAGTCTGTAGAAATTTTTTCAACGAGAAATATTCAAATTTAGTCGACTGCCGACGCACATTTGTAGGCCACCTCAGAATTAAAACCTCCTATCGGCGGGAAAGATGCAGTTCGTAATTTTGGTTTGACACAAAAAAAAAGAAAACCAAAAGAAATTTTCTGAAATGTGAAATTACTGCAAGTTTGAAAGAAGAACGAGTTCTTTGGGTGAAAAAAAGTCACTTTAACCGGTTAAAAAAGTTGTTTAAAATTTTGGTTGTATGAATTTTCTTAGTTTACATAGATGAGAAATGAATGAAAATGAAAATTTCTTTTGGTTTTTTTGTGAGGTGCCCTACAAATGTGCGTCGCAGTCGACTCAATTTGAATATTTCTTGTTGTAAAAATTTCTACAGACTACTCGAACATGTATGAAAATAGGAGAAAAAATTCGATGGAATGAATTATTTTTTACCATTCTAAAAAAATTCACGAAAATCCGCTTTTTTCGGACCTCCTAATTCGGTATACACCCTTAAAAAATAGAATTCACTGCACGTCACCCTGACAGAGAAGTCGGGGAATCGATGAATCGAAACGACGGCACAAAAAAGATAGTAAAAATAGCGCGGTCGGATCAAGGTACCGCGCGAAGGAAATTTCTTCCGCACAGTTCGTCCAGAAATAACCAAAAAATCTCGGCACGGTAGAATTAATTTATTCAAGGCTAGAGAGACACGCTACGAAAAGTTTCGTCATCCCGAGGAATCGCCGCCACGGTTCCTGGTTTCGAAATCTGCGCACGAACGGTATCCAGGGAATGAAATCGTTCCAGTTGAATGAAAATTACACCAAACCGAAACCAAACGTTTTTCTAACGCGAAACTCGCCAGCTGTGAAAAGTGCCGGTGGCTGTATTTTCCGAAACAATTTGAAAATATAAAAACGATTACTTGAACCCGCTCTATTTCCACGAGAACCAGTGCACAGGTATTTCGTCTGACTTTCCAGACTAATGGAATTCCTCGAGAGATACCCAGACGAGTGACAGAATATCGCGACGACATCTCGAAATAAACCCCGGTTCCATGACGCGTCCGAGAATAGAGCGCGGTCTACTAATAGCGGTACAAAATGGACGTCGATGGGAGAAAATTAAGGGGAAAACATATCGAAATGGTCGCGTTCGAGTTAATCGACGCGCTGGTAAACCAGAAGGAGCTATTACATTATCTTCGGAAAACGACGCGATAGGCATTATCTTGTTGGGCTGGACACAATGCAGTGGTCCGTTTGTTCGAGAATTCATTTCTGGCTCGATACCAAACGCGTTCTGGTCCTCTCCTCTCGCTCTCCGCGCATCCCACCCCCCCGAGAGATAACGAAAACGATAACGAAAACGAGGAGAAACGGCGACGAACGCGAAACGATCATCCGACTGTATTAAACGGACGTATCGAAAGCGATTCTCGTCGATGCGGTAAGAAGAATCCATTCCTCGGTTTAGTTCGCTCTACCGAAGGGTTGAAATGTGACGTGGGTACTCGTAGGTGGGTATTTTAGGGATCTGAAGGTTCGAGGTGAATGATTTCAGGTATCGGTTAGGAATGCTTCGAGTATTTGACACTAGGTGGTTACTAAAGATCCAGGATGTTTAAGGAGGTGCTCAAAAAGGCGAAACATACTTTGGAAAATTCTATAAAAAATCCACAAAACCGTGGTTCCACGATCGGAAGTTGTAAAGATACGCCACATCATGGGTATGCAGATATCGTAGTAATCACTGCAATCTCGCTGCCTCCCTGACACGAATAGGAATGACCAAAGACAACGAATGTGGCTGTGGCCACGAACTGCAAGATTTCGATCACATACTTCGGAATTGCCCACTATACGCACAAAAAAAAAAGGAAGACTATGACAGAGAAACTGCACAAGACGCACTGCCTTCGAGGCAGAAGAACTTTTACAGGAACCTAACCTTAGCAGCAATCCGGATAATCGCCGAGTTCCTAAAAGAAAACAACTTACAGATTTAACAGAAAACAAAACAACAATATACACAAAACTCCGAATCACAGAAGGACACCAACAATACAATAAACACAGAAATATATACAGACATACTACACTTGGAATAAAATCATATCTAGTACAAAGAGATACACTTAGGCTAAGGTGACTTCTACTATTAAGTATTACATGTAGCAATGTAAATATTTCTATTCTTGTATTTTTTATATCGAGGACTACTAGACCTACACAGATTTAAAGTCCGTATTTGTTTATTTTTTTTTAATAAACGCCAAACAAAAAACACACATGTTTAAGGAGACCGGCGCTTAGAAGTAAAATAGGAAAAGAGATAGTCGAATCGAACCAAAGTATATACGGATTGTTATCGATGAACAAACTTAAAATTTATAAAGCAATTGTCAAGTTTCTGAGAGACGCAAACTTCAAATTATAGTGATAGACAATAAAGTGCAAACAGTCAGACTCGACTACACTATAATAAAGAAAAAAGAAAGAAAGGATGTTTAAGTGCGTTTACATGGGTCAAGCTATTCGCACAAATCGGTTTGCACAAATCGGTTTGCACAAGCCGGCTTGCACAAGTAAATTGTAGCGTGTGAACGCAGGCATGAAAGTCTGCGCAAGCCAAAAATTTGGCTCGAGTGAGATCTGTCCTGACAGAAAATCGCCTCGAGATTAGGCTTGAAATTGCTGCGTGTAAACAATGTCCGAGCCTCAGTTACAATCTCAAACATACGCATTCGTCCAGATTTTCCATTTCGGACACAACAAACTACAATTCACGAGGTTCCTCACTTCGCAATTGTGCGAATCGAACTAAACGTGTGAACGGCAATATTTCATTCGGTTCATTTGCACGAATTGGCTCGCGCAAATAGTTTGAGCGTATAAACGCACCATTTAACGAGCAATTATTATTAACAGATTAAGGACCGCACATCGAGAGACTGCGTGTAGAAAACACGATAAAACTCGTGAGCGGTCCTTAATGTGTTAACACTATGCCGTCCGCATATCAAATCGAGATTTTTTCGTTTGACGCCGGTAGAACGTAGAACTGATTGATAGTTTTCGCATGGCGCTGGAGTGGTACCATCGGACGGCATAGTGTTAATAGCATTATCATTGCAGCAAGAACGCATTCTTCACTTTTGTTTGTCCTTTACACCTGTTCGAATGAACTGTATGTAGTCACGGTTGGATATTCTAAGGATTCAAAGATTCGAGGTGGATGATTTCAGATATCAGCTATCAATACTTCGAGTATGTGCCTCCAGGTGGCTACTAATACACTCTGTTCAAACGCAAATGGTCTTATCTTCTCGAATCAAAAATTGCAACGGACCCTTAACACGTTCACTGCCAGACTGATACTCTTGAAAATTTCTACCGCGATTTCATTTTGTTTACAGACTTTTGGAAACTGCGTAATGAAACATTTATTTTGGTATTTAGTTTTGTAACTTCATCGAAATTCAAGTATTTCATTTAAATTTATTTTCTATGACACTTAACTTTCAAAATGAATAGTTTTCGTTTTTCAGTGAAAAGCACTGTCGCCCATATATGGGTGACGTGGCGATCAACGTGTTAATCTAAAAATTGATTTCTAGTACAAAAATATACATGTCGAATTGAGCAACCTCCTCCTTTTCGAAGTCGGTTAAAAAGCAATCATCAATTCGCATTAAATTCCTCGTTGGACTCGAATGATGCTTCTTCTGTAAAAAGTGTAGCTTTTTATATCGAACGTAGTATTTATGTTTGTCGCACAGAGACTGAAATAAATAATCTCGTCGTCCCCGTAAAATCAGCCTAATTATAACCGTCGGCACGTTATTGTTTATCGTTCCAGTTTCTCAGAACTGTTTTTCAGGAAGTGTCTATCATCGCCACAAACCAATCGATGAATGCGTGCACGTGCTTTTGTTGGTTACACCCGGCTCTTTGTCTTATTGCTTAACCCAGATAAAAGGCATTAATGGTCCCATAAAACGATTATTAAAACGTTACTATACAGATAATTGGCTGTTACGCGTGCACCAGAACGGCTAAGTGGTAATTTTAGATGTTTGCTTGCTGCGTATCGGATACGTTGCTCCGAAACTTATTGGTAACGAAACGAAACGTTTCGATCTACCAAATGAAAAATAATTCTCATTTCCTATCTAAGATCCAAGTTTCTAACCGAGTTCTAGCTTCCTAACTTCCTAACTTGCCGAGGAATTCTAAATAAAATTCTGGCTTAATTTGCGATCTTTACTTCCAGAAATTAAGAAGTAAATGTTCGAATCGAATAAAATTCTGTGATAAAAATAAGACTATAATAGAGAGGAAGTATTTGTTTACTTGTACTATTGTATCTGCTAGGAAGGAAATTTGATTAACGTAATTAGCTTGTTAAGGAGGAGGAAGTGTGTTCAACTTGGTCCAAGAAGCCAACTCGTTTCCAAGCCCGTTAGGTTGGCATTCATGGCGTCTTCCTGGAAACGCCACGGAAACAAACAATTCGTTTTCATGCCAGGAAAGAAGGCCCCGTTTATGGGGCTCGTTCAATTCGATTCAGCTTCTGTATTGAGTCTAATTGGAAAATTGTCAGGTTTTCTGTGAAATTTTCGTGCTTCTCAATTGGTACCGGACGCGGAGGATCTAGGGATCGTTGAGGAGGACGCCAAGAATCGTTCGCTAAGCTGGAGATAGAAAAAGATGAAAACCTTATTCGATCTCGTTTAATTAGCGTTAAAAAGAATCGTTCCAAATATTTTAATTAATTATATCGTAAGGTGAAGTCACTCCAAACGTCTTGAATTTATATTTCGGCAAATGCAACAACAAAGTTGAGATAATTCATTGAGCACGGTTAAAAATAAAGCCAAAAAATCGTACGCGATAAAAAGTTTCGTGATAAATGTAAATCGAGTGAAAATGGAGGAAAAAAGTTATAAAATAATAAAAGTTATAAAATAATAAAAGTTATAAAATTAAGATTTTATGCGAAGAGAACTTCGGAAATGATACTCGAAATGTTTACAATAACCTTTAAGTAGAATTGTTACGCGTGTATTATTGTGTGTATAATTTTAGTTTATTATGTACGAGTAAGGAATGGTTGGCCGCGGACCGTGATCCGCGAAAAAAGAATCTGTCTTTCCCCTTTATCTCGGTTCTTTCGACACATGAAACAACAATCAAGTGGAAAGTTATAGCGTCGCGAATAAATATTGAAATGAACTACATAAAGATCGTCGCGACCCTGCGTCGTCGTTAAATCTCTGTCTAATCGATAAATCGAGTGGATGCCAATATTTGCACGATCGAGAGTAACGTTCGATGTTGGCGGAACAATTGTTTTCGTTAAAGGATTATTTACTAGAGGAATGTGACCTTGCGACGATAAGAAAAAGCAGCGATGGAAGGAAAAACGAATAGAAAATGCAAAAGGAAAAGGGAAAATTTAATGTGGAATATGGAAAATATGATACGAGAGCGAAAACTAAAAGCGGAAAATGAAAAATGGAAATGAGTGAAATTATATGGAATATTTGTCGGTTATAAAAGTAAGGTTCGACGTACAACGACAACACTGAAAGGGTTTTATCTATCGCCAAGAATTTCGTAAATACTCGAAAGTAATCAAGCATGACGAGTGATCGCAGAATAATCTTTATTAATCAATCGCGCTCGAGCATCCGAAACAACGAGCACTCCAGCTACTGATATTCGTGTGGAGGAAACTTTTCGACCTTGGAGAAAAAAACGACCCTCTATCGGTAAAACCAAAAAATAAATGGCGTTCATACGGTCAACAATTGTACAGTAGAGACTTCCATATCCGAACTAATAGGGAGACCATAGCGGCCGGATAGTGGAATATTCAGATAATAGAACAATTATTAGGTTGTCCTGTCGATTTCTGATTTTTTTGTAACAGTAGAATACATTAGGTTGTCTGTAAAGTCCGTGGCGATTTTTGGTTGGTGGTACAGGCGATATAGAAGATTGCAAAAGCTTTGCTTATCGTGTTACTCGTGTCAGTTTTACATTCTTTTTAAGCAATAGAATATATCGGGTTGTCTGTAAAGTCCGTGGCGATTTTTAGTAGGTGGTAATGGTTGAAAAGAAATAACGTATACATCCCTTAAAAGATGGAAAGGTTGTGCGACAAAATGGTACCTATGTAATTCAATAAATAACATCAAAATTCAAACGTGGCCTTGAATTTTTCTTAAAAATCGGCACGAACTTTCTGGACAACCCAAAATATCATTTATTCAAGTAGAAATGAACAATATTGAGCTTCCTTCAAAAGGGTCCCGCTAAGTCACATACATTTTGTATTGTAAGTAGCTGGGTAGAATTACGTTCCAGTTGTACCTCAAACCATACAAGTCCTTTTTAACCGACCTCGAAAAGGGTGCATCGTATTTAGTATGTTGTATTTAATAATTTAACCAAATTCATCGAGAGCCGGTGATTAATAAAATAACTTTTGGAAAGAAAATATAACCGACTTCGAAAAAATATCAAAACTGCACTAACAAGTATGAAATAATTTCTAGTTAATTGACACGAATACTTGCCAGTTCTAGTTATAATTGGTTAAAAGTACGAAATAATTTCTATTTTCTTTGTATTAAATTTTGTTAAATAAACTTTTCGTAGTCGGTTAATATAGAAATGGTTTATATAGAAATTGTTTCGTACTTTTCAGTGCATTTTCTCATACTTTTAAGCAATTACAGAGCAATTGTGGCATTATATAAATACACGCATACCATTACCATTCGTTCAACACTATTTAATATACTTCAATACAAAACTACTCGATACAAAGCTACTCGATATAAATATACTTCAATACAAAGCTGCTCGATACAAATATACAAATATACTTCGATACAATAGGTCAACACAAAGGAAATAGAAATTATTTTATACTTTTACGCAATTATATCTAGAGCTGGTGAGTATTCATATAACCTAACTAGAAATTATTTCATACATTTTAGTGAAATTTTAATGTTTTTCGAATTCGATTTCATTCTTTTTCCAAAAATTACTCTATTCAAATGATTCAAATGCTTCGACACGAGAAAGCACGTATATATCAGGGTATTCGGATAATGGGAGTACGGATACGGGAGTCTCTACTATATATGTATATAAAAATTTATTTGAGAGGAAAATTCTCACGAAAGTCAATGAAAAGACTCAACTTCGGGGCCCTGTATTTTTTGAACTATTTTAAAAATATCACAATGACTGAAATTCCCCCTATTTTTAGTTGAAAGTAAATGAGTAAAAGCGAATGTAAATGGCTAGTTTCGAAGCGTTCCAATCTCTCGAGTGGTGATCTATTATCGTTTTGCAGACGAGTCAAACGATAATGTAATTAGCGGGGATCGCTATCTGTTTTCGAACATCGTGTAGACACTGAAATCTTGATGGATTTACGATACGATAGCGCTTTTGTCTGATCGATATCAAAACTCCAAGTGATTTACAACCTGCAACCTGTTTAAACACGTGCCGAGACATCGATCTCTCAGATTTCGTCGATTTTTGATAAGAATAAGTGATTCTTGAGCGATTTTCTGACTAAAAAACCAAAGACGAGCGATAACGCAAAATCCAGAATAATTTACACCCGTGGAATTTACACGTGCAACGATACTTATTCGTCAACATTTTGCGAATTCGGGAACCTCGTAAGCCTACGATAATTTACAAACGTTGCAATGAATCAAGGAACCCTAAAGAATAATTTACAACGTGTCTGTGTGACAGAATAAAGTATGAGACAACCGACTGGGGAAGTTTCCTGCAAACACGAACATAAAACAACAAACCAATATTTTTCCTAATTATTCCTGCTTACGTTCTTACTGTTGTTTTTTTTAAATAATAGCCAAATGTACTAATACGATGAATAGGAAAAATTCGAATTCAAAGTATAGGAAAAATTCGAATTCAAAATATAGGAAAAATTCTAATACGAAATTCATCGGAGTTTTCGAATCTTCAGAGAGACCCTCGAAGTAGGACAATAGAATAGAGCTCGAAATAGGGATCGAGTGATCCTCGAAACAGGGCGGCTCGATTCCCCGGAAAAATGGCGGAATTTCGAGGTCTCGAGATAGAAACAGGCCTCGATAATAGGAATCGATGAGATCCTCCAGACGAGGAGCGACCGTATTTCTCAAAACCAACAATGTACCAAGTATGAATAACAAATATAAGATTAGAAACTTGGCACTTTAATCCAAGAAAATAACGAGCAAATATTTCTACTTGAAGTACAGTTACGACAAAGTAATAAATAAACAATAAACGAACGATTGTAAAAGCACAGAATTAATTTCTACGACTGATATCCGTTAGACCAGTGATTCCCAAAGTGGGCACCACAGCCCCTTGGCGGGTGCTGCCCAGCAATTCAGGGGGGGGGGGGCGCTGATGGCCAATATGGGCTGTAATTCAAAAGTTATTAGCAAAAAAATAGAAACCAATTGGAAATAGTCAATCGCGATGATTTAAGATTACTGGTTGACGAAAATAGAGCCGAGGATTATGTTAGATTCCGATTTATTACAAGTTCGGTTTCTAATACAATTCGGTACTTCGAAACTATATTACCGCTACGTTCCTACTCCTGTTGTATTATGTTACGAAAAAGCTCGAGAGTGGAGTTTTTGGTGTGCCTTATAAAAGTTTGCGTTCAAGGATTCAGAAGGTGGTGGAAATAAGGGGATGGACCAATGAGAATCGTAGGATGTTAAGGAGTCGGACGTGTTATTCGAAGTTAGCGAGCAAGGGTACGTGGGTCGAATGCTTAGTTGGTGTATGGACGGATGAATAGGTTTGAAACTTAAAAATATTTACTTATCCCATGAAGACAAAACTACCGACTAACCTAAAGTAGCGAAGATTAGATGGTACAGTACAGGAGATACGTGAAAAAGTGGAGGACTCGAGGAGTTATCATAGAAAAATAAAAGATCCCCATAGAAAACTACAAGAAAGTAGAAAAAGATGCGAAATCGAAACGAGCTGCCAGTACATGAAAGTCCTTTCCAAAATCACAAAAAAATACAGTACAGGAGATACAGATTAACCTAAGCGATATCCAACATCTCCCACCTTAAGATTCAAGGGTAACCGACAATAATTTGTATAAATTACATACGTAAATTTTTAATTCTAAAAGGTATTAGTTAACCTAGGGCGGTATTCAACGATTACTAAATTGTTAGCAGCACACCAGGTTCATCCTTCTCGTTTAACTTTTTTTTTGCATTACATTCTATTCCGAGTTCAATAAATAGTTTCATAATTTCATCGTTCGATATTTCTAATTTACACCTTTCTTTGCTATATTTTACGAAAAAGGTAGAAACATCGATGCATACATATTTCGTATAAATTGCTATCGAAATTTTAAAGAATTTAATTTCCAGGGGACGCTGAGTAATATTTTCTCTGAAAAGGGGGCGGTAGGACAAAAAGGTTCGGGAACCTCCGCGTTAGACCCATATAAAAATCAGTTCGATACAAGATGGGCATGGAAATTAATATCGGCCAACATTGTGACACGACGAGCATGCAACCAGAGGAACGGGAGGGGGTGGGGGGCAATTCTCGATATAAATGTCGCGAGGCTATCGAAACGGTGTCCCGACCTCGAGGTTTCGTCCCCGCAAGAATGGGTGGCAACAGTAATTCCCAGCGCGTACTTTAGGGAGGACTACACGACGACGTTCCCCATTCACTCCAATTCGCGAGCGTGAATGGAACGCTTAAGACACGCTGTACACTGTGTATAAACACACAATCGTGCCTAAAGTGGTGAAAGAGGTGAAGGGGCCACATGCCGGGGCCAAAGTTCGAAACAACTTATCTGCTGATTCGTTGTGCATTTATTTACCAACATAAACAGAGAGAAAGAGGGACGGAGCGAAAACGATAGATTCAGAAATTGTCAACACGGATTTGGAGCCGGTTCGTGGACTCGACGATTTTAGGAATCGAGCCTCGATTATTGAAATAAATCTAGGGATAACGAACTGATCGGATAATAACGAAATACAGTAGAGACTCCCGCATCCGTACCCCCATTATCCGAACACTCTGATATACGGATGTTCTATTATCCGCATGTTCTGCTATCCACGCAACGTGCTTTCTCGTGTCGAAGCATTCGAATCATTTGAATAGAATAATTTTTGGAAAAAGAATGAAATCGAATTCGAAAAACATTAAAATTTCACTAAAATGTATGAAATAATTTCTAGTTAGGTTATATGAATACTCACCAGCTCTAGATATAATTGCGTAAGAGTATAAAATAATTTCTATTTCCTTTGTGTTGACCTATTGTATCGAAGTATATTTGTATATTTGTATCGAGCAGCTTTGTATTGAAGTATATTTATATC
Organism: Hylaeus volcanicus; assembly: GCF_026283585.1. Taxonomy (NCBI): domain Eukaryota; kingdom Metazoa; phylum Arthropoda; class Insecta; order Hymenoptera; family Colletidae; genus Hylaeus; species Hylaeus volcanicus. The sequence goes on from NC_071982.1 coordinate 12,632,518, forward strand.
GAGTAGCTTTGTATCGAGTAGTTTTGTATTGAAGTATATTAAATAATATTGAACGAATGGTAATGGTATGCGTGTATTTATATAACGACACAATTGCTCTGTAATTGCTTAAAAGTATGAGAAAATGCACTGAAAAGTACGAAACAATTTCTATTTAAACCATTTCTATATTAACCGACTACCGAAAAGTTTATTTAACAAAATTTAATACAAAGAAAATAGAAATTATTTCGTACTTTTAACCAATTATAACTAGAACTGGCAAGTATTCGTGTCAATTAACTAGAAATTATTTCATACTTGTTAGTGCAGTTTTGATATTTTTTCGAAGTCGGTTATATTTTCTTTCCAAAAATTATTTTATTAATCACCGGCTCTCGATGAATTTGGTTAAATTATTAAATACAACATACTAAATACGATGCACCCTTTTCGAGGTCGGTTAAAAAGGACTTGTATGGTTTGGTACAACTGGACTTGAGGTACAACTGGAATGTAATTCTACCAAGCTGCTTACAATACAAAATTTATGTGACTTAGCGGGACCCTTTTGAAGGAAGCTCAATATTGTTCATTTCTACTTGAATAAATGATATTTTGGGTTGTCCAGAAAGTTCGTGGCAATTTTTAAGAAAAATTCAAGGCCACGTTTGAATTTTGATGTTATTTATTGAATTACATAGGTACCATTTTGTCGCACAACCTTTCCATCTTTTAAGGGATGTATACGTTATTTCTTTTCAACCATTACCACCTACCAAAAATCGCCACGGACTTTACAGACAACCCAATATATTCTATTGCTTAAAAAGAATGTAAAACTGACACGACTAACACGATAAGCAAAGCTTTTGCAATCTTCTATATCGCCTGTACCACCAACCAAAAATCGCCACGGACTTTACAGACAACCTAATAATCGTTTTATTATCCAGAAATTCCACTATCTGGCCACTTTTGTCTCGCTATTAGTTCGGATACTGGAGTCTCTACTGTAACGAGTAGACAGCGGATCTTTATGCAAAATAAAATCTTCGCGAGCATGCCTACAAAAATTTAACCTAAATAGGAATTTATTTTATTCTGCAAATATTACAACACGAACTTTACTTTCAATCTTTTTTTATATTCTTTCATATTGTTTGCATTCTGTAGGTTCTTGCATATTCAAATTTCTTATAAATGCATAAAGATCCACGGTCTAGTAATGAGATTTCTTGGCGAGGACAAGTTATACATGAATATCGAAATCGAGAAGTGGAATTTAATTTTGAAAATACTGCTATTCTTCTTTAATTTAGACTTTTTTTTCTATTAGAGTGGAATAGTGTTGAAGTTCCGATAATGGAGGCTCTACTGTACAAGCATGTAGCATTTGTATCTACATGTGAAAGTGATGGGGTGTGTAGGATAATCCCTCGATAAAAGAACGAATGTCGTCTTCGACATAAGGACACGGTAGCGGGCGATTTGTATATTTAGTGTCTTTTTAGTGTCTTTAGATGAGAGTTTCAGAAATAGCCGCAAACGGGCCAATAAACCCCCGGCGCTGTCCCTGTTGCGGGCCACTGGACCGTCACACCCCCGTGCAACCCCTCACCGACGCTCTTTTGTTCGAGCTTCACCCAGGTCAGGGAAAGTGAAAGAACGAGGGAACTATATTTGCCAGTGTCGGTTCGTACACGACGGTTTTATCGAATTGTTGTTCGCTCTCGGAAACGAAGGAGTGGTCGAGGAATCGGAGGCCAGTGATAGGCAAATGTTTTATCTAGATAAAAGTGACGAACAAGGAACGAAAGATAGAGAAAATAAACGTTGGAATTAGAATGATAGTAATTGTACGAATAGTGGCCGCAAAAATCTTGGGACACCATGCGAAGCTCGCGTTACATTTCAAATAGATCTGTGTTAATTAAATAAATGCAACGTATAGGAACACAAAGGAATACAATAATGTCTTTCTTTGGCAACAATAATGTGGAATATGTAACACACAACTGACTCAAGACTCTTGCACGGTACAGTAGGGATTCCCGTATCCGTACCCCCGTTATCCGAATACAGTAGTCTCCATAAATGCACAAATTTCTGTCCCATAAATGCACAAATTTCTGTGCCATAAATGCACTAGGAGTCCGATGCAATGTCTAGGAGTTCGATCGTCGAGTAGTGTAACGTGATCGTATATTCTCTAATGTTGACCCTTGGATGTTGAAAGAAGCTTAATTTTGTTCACTTCTACTTGGATAAATGATGTTTGATGCAAAAGAAAGTAATTGTTCTATTATCCAAAAATTCCCCTATCCACTTCTGTCTCCCTATTAGTTCGAATATGGGAGTGTCTACTGTACTATAAATGTTGTAGACACGCAGCACGTGGATTGCAATTTTATTTGAACGTTGAAAGACGCTTAATTTTGTTCGCTTCTACTCGAATAAATGATGTTTGATGCAAAAGAAGGTAATTGTTCTATTATCCAAAAATTCCCCTATCCACTTCTGTCTACCTATTAGTTCGAATATGGGAGTGTCTACTGTACTATAAACGTTGTAGACACGCAACACGTGGATTGCAAATTTATTTGAACGTATATCGATGTTTGAATATAATTGCTGACTACTTTTGTAATCGTATCGCGCGTAAATAGGAGAGCACGTTGTCGAGCACGTTGTAGAGCACGAGAAGTTTCCATAAAAGTCCCAAGCACCACGCGCCAGTGAAACAAGGTCGATTCATCGATAGGTTGGTCCGATTACCGATTCAAAATTAATATTCTAATCACTGTCGAGCCCCTCCGTATGGAAATTAGGTAATCGTTAAGTCGCCTACGTCACGCGGACGTTCTCACGGTCCGCGGAGTGGAAACAGATGTCACACCCGTTTTACGGTCAAGCGTATGCCGGAATAAAAAAATGAAATTACGCTGCTATTACTAAGAATGCAATTTACCAGAACTCGTGTATTAATTTTTATCTGGATCGAACTCTCGAGTAAAGAGAAATCTTAATATTTAACCGACTTCTTTTATGGGCAGAATTCAGAGTTGGGTAAAATTTATTGGGCCAAGAAAAAATATTCCAAACGCTGTTTCTTATGGAAGGTAGCGCATAGGTCGAAGAAAACTATATTTGAAAAAGGGAACTATTGGGCTGTCTGGAAAGTCCATGCCGATTTTTAGTAGGCGGTACAGGTCTGAATATATCGGAATGGCTGAAAACAAATAACACGTGCACATTCCTTAACAGGTGGAAAGGTTGTGGAACAAAATGCTACATATACAAAATATACATCAAAATTCAAATATGCATCTGAATTTTTCTTAAAAATAGGCACGAACTTTCCGGACAACCCAATAATTATCGGACCGATCGGAATATTTTCATATCGATAACCCGAAGCTTGGAACCGGAATATTTCGGCTCCCTGTACTCGACGATAAAAACAAGCTGGAGAAAGAAACATTCCAACCCAAGAAACCACAACTAACGAATGGAATATTCCACTGCTCAAACAGACTACTCGCTACCTGAGATACATACAATTATACCCAGCAAAGAACCTGACGAATTTTCCAGAGTGGAAGCCGAGAGCAACGCGCACGTGTACGGGCGACCACGTGCAAGGGGAAGCTGCGCGTTGCGCAGGCGCCGAGCGCGACGGCGGGAAGTCCTCGGGAGCGTTGTTGAAATACGAAACTTGCCACACAACGCGTGTACTCCTCGCATCGTCTATGGTATTTCCGTTCGACGCACACCCATACATGTAAAAACCCCGCGCGTGAAGAAGCAACGGATACATTTGTATATACAATACACGTACACATGTGCGCGTGACGAAATCCACACGCAACTCGACGAGAAGCACGTAAACGAAAGGGTCTATCAAGATTACCTTTTCTCGCGAGCTCACTGTCACAGGCTGCTCGAAATTTCACGGCGGGAAAGGGAGAGGAGGAATCAACAACGCCCGAACGAGACACGCGCGTGTTCGTGGTCGCGTGGCGCGCGTGTACTGAGACAGAACGCGCGATGTACCCGAAAGTCAGCACGACCAGCGTGTCCCGTCGGCTGTGCACGGCTCTCATCGGTCACCGATAACGACCGAATGCCAGATTGGTCCGTCTCGACGCTGAGGATCGTTGGACAACTTGGACACACGCTACGACTCGCGCAACTACGCACGAGGACCTCTCGCGACATGCGACGACTTCATAAAATTCGAGAAATTTGTTGGATAGTAGAGTTCTACGTAATATTCAACGCGAAATTTTGAATACGACGAATGGGAAATATTGGAACGGGATATCTTTAGTTTGGTAACACCGGGGACAAGATAAAATATTCTGAAAGAAACGGTGCTATCGGGATGTTTGCGCAAAGTACAATAGAAAATATAGGTTTGGTGTAGGTGAGTTTACTGATCTAAGTGCAATCGTGGTTGCGGAGTTGCGTGGAGCGTCACCGCTTTGAAGTTCGGTCGGCGAGCCCGCGTACTACGTCACGCAATCTCTGTTGCGCTCACTCTTCTTCCCCCTTGCTAACCTTTATATAAATGTAATTTTCTTTAGAAGACGATATCTACGTTTTCCCGAATTTTTAAAGAAAAATGAAAGTACAGCAGTTGCTTACGTAGCTATTTAGTTGAATAGGTCTCCTCTTAGGCAGAGATGGGCAAAAACCTTAGGCTTGGAATAAATCTGAAGTTTGCTGACATGTTTGTCTCGTTTCCTTCTTTGGAAAATGTTGAAAAGAGGAAACGAGACAAACATATCGGCAAACTTCAGATTTATTCCAAGCCTAAGGTTTTTGCTCATCGCTGCTCTTAGGGATGCCACTAGTTTTGTTGGGGCCCACCGGTCTCCTTATAGCTCGGGTACCTCGGGATTGCTAAACCCGTAATGTAGCTACAATCGGTAGCTACAGCCCCTGAGGGGAATATGACTAATCATTTCTTTCTTTATTTGCTATTGAATTAGACTCGAGCCAAACTCTGACCTATAAAGATGACTAACTTTAACACGTTGACTGCCAGACAAATATTCTTTAAAGTTTCTACTAAAATGAAGTATTATTTAAACTATTGGAGACCGCATAATCAAACATTTATCGTCGTATTTATTCTTGTAATTTCGTCAAAATTCATGAATTTGGTTTAAATTCATTTCCTTTGATGCTTGACATTCGGAATTAATTTCGTTAGTTCTTCAGTGGAGAAAGCACTGTCGCCCACATGTGGGCGACATGGCGATCAACGTGTTAATATACTTAAAAGGAGGAGAGGGATGGACGGTGGAGCAGTGCGTAACGTACCCGACTACCACGCTGAGAGCCCGGGTTCGAATCCCGGCCTGTCAGCCCCAGTTTTTCAAGATATAACTAATAAATATAAGGTTCGAAAATCCTATGGCGTAATGATAATTATAATGGAAAAGAAATAAGAAAAAGAATCAGATAATATATAATGGAAGAGGGGCCCTTTATGATCATCCCCATGAACCTCTACAGTGACTCGAGTACAGAGTAACTAGACTCCGGATACATATGGAAATTCGTGTATTCATGTTAAAAAAATAAAAAATTAAAACTTCAACAAATGTACGTCTTACTCGACTAGCAGCTTTTCCAGTAAAGAGTCGCCATCCACGGTCGTCGACGCGAAACGATAAGCTGTTCCCTCGCGTTTCGATCGAGAACGGGAAATCGATACGCTCTCTCGGTCGATGGAATCGGATCGTCGAGTTCGAAAAATGCCACCGCGGCGTAGTTAGCCAACGCAAGTTCTCCCTCGATTGTCGATAAGAACTCCGGAGGCGACTGCCCGATAACCCGTTCCAGCGGGAGATTGCGCGACCGCCGAAACAGCTCGACAACCCGTTTTCTTAAAAAAAGTTTAGAGTTTGAAAGAAACATTAACATGCTACGTAGCGACAGTTCCTGTTTGGAAAATACCATAGATTCGAGAAATGTGATTAGATTAGAATTAAGAACTGGTTAATGAGAACTGGTTAATGAGATGAAAATGACTGCGATTAACAACGTAGCAAATGTTGCAATTCTAGAAAGTATTTCCAAAAGTGAGATTATCGTTTTATAGGAGATACGACATGTCGAAGTATCGTAACGCAAATGCCAATATTCAAAGTACGAAACGTTGTACTCTGTAATTGTAAACGGAATAGATATTGCTGAAAGTATTATATCGTTGAGTATTATAGCCAAGGCTGTCGTTTCTATACTATAACAAATACAGTGGACGTAGAATGTATTCGTACACCGATCAATTTCCAAAAAAAACTTTTGTGTGAAATTGTAGTTTCTCAATTTCTTTCTTGTGTAATCAATGGTATTTGACATATTCTCGGAAGTCTCTAAGATAGATACAGTCCAAACAACGTTTACTAGTTCATATAATTTGTGAGAGTAACAAAAAAAAAAAATGCGAAAAGTGGGTGAAAGTATAGAAGCAATAAGTATTTGTACGATTCTTATGACTAGACTGCGGATCTTTATGCGAAATAAAATTTTCGCCAACGTGCCTATAAAAATTGAACCCAAATAGGAATTTATTTTATTCTGCAAATATTATATTATATCATGAACTTTAATTTCAATCTTTTTTATATTCTTGCATATTGTTTGCATTTTGTAGTTTCTTGCACATTAAAATTTCCAAAAAACTTTTGTGTGAAATTATAGTTTCTTAATTTCTTTTTTTTTTTTTTGTAATCAATGATATTTTACATATTCTCGGAAGTCTCTAAGATAGATATAGTCCAAACAACGTTTACTAGTTCATATAATTTGTGAAAGTAACAAAAAAAAAATGCGAAAAGTGGGTGAAAGTATAGAAGCAATAAGTATTTGTACGATTCTTATGACTGGACTGCGGATCTTTATGCGAAATAAAATTTTCGCCAACGTGCCTACAAAAATTGAACGTAAATAGGAATTTATTTTATTCTGCAAATATTATAACACGAACTTTACTTTCAATCTTTTCTATATTCTTGCATATTGTTTGCATTCCGTAGTTTCTTGCACATCAAAATTTCCTATAAATACATAAAGATCCGCAGTCTACTTGCGACGAACCATTTACAGAAGAGTTTCTGACGTAAACACATTAGTTCATTGCTCCGTACGAATTACAAAACATCAAATTTCCAGTAAAGCACTTTTAAAAATGGCTCTAATAGAGAGGAATCGAAGAAGATCAATTCTCTTCACTTCGAATAACTAATAATTTAGTTAATTTAACGCTTAGAAAAGTTACAATAATTATAAAATCAAAAGGAAATCCCACGAAAACAGTATTATATACTTATGAATTAATGTTAATTTCTTTTTTGTTTTTAATCAAGTTTTACAAATTAAACAGTCGTGCGAATACTTATTGCTTCGACATTTCTATCGATTAATTGTTCTTTTCTTGTTAATTTCGCAACTTACATAAATAGTTATTTTTTTTTTTTTTGTAATCTATCTATTCTAGAGATTTCCGCGAATACGTAGAATGTCATTGTTTATAGAAAAACAAGTTAATAAATTACAATTTTACACAGTTTTTTTTGGAAATTGATCGGTGGACGAATACTTTCTGCACCCACTGTAAAAGACAACCAGTTTTTCGACGTTCCAAAAACCACCACAGTTGGCGATAAGGGGCCCCGATATGACGTAACGGTGGAGAAAAACGTGTATCAACAGCCAGACGCGCAGGTGGAGATTGATAACGGCTGGTTTACATAATGAGAGAGTCAAACGCGTCCTTGTCCCTTCCATTTTCAGTAACGGCAATGTTAAGAATGTATCCGCTCGAACTTATCGATCAAACGTTGCTAAACGTTAATAGCGTGCTCGAACATCGACCTTCGTTTTGAGAAAACTTTCAAGTACCCGCGATGCAAACGGGGGGGATAAAAGAGCAATAATTAACAAGAGAGGTGCTTTTCACACGATTTACAATCGAATTTTTGAGACGGTTCACTACCTGTGACGCCGCGCCAATTCCCACCAATCGCTAACGTCGCATATGTGCGGATACAAATGATTTTCTATCTTACACCCGTGCGTACAATTGACACAAGGCCAGTGTCACATTACGTGTGACACTCCATTCCGGAATATTCAGTCAACCTACTCGATAGATTTTCGATTTTATTAATAGATGGTTACACTGCGTGAAATGGAACTGGTAAATCTAAGAATAGAGACAGAAACACGATAAGTATTCGAATGATACGAGCAGTTTACTTTCTATTGTATGGAGGCTCCACAGCATCCCACTCGCGAAGTTCATTTGAATCCAGGATCACAGATTTCCAAACGGCACAGAAAGTTATGCAAACGGGTTCAAATCAAGGAACGATAGATGGTACGCATAGACATTTTTACCAACACTATTACGAACGGTACTTTGATTTATATTCGACCACGCACAGTAAATGAACGTCGGTAACGTCGACTCGATTCATTCGGATCTGTCCTCGTATTTAATAAAAATTCGTCGATCCAGGGGTCAGGCGATCGAACTGGCTAAACCGCGAGTTTCAACTGACTATTCCCGCGTAAAAAAGGCGGCAGCGTTCGCACTGCGCACACGTGCCACGGAGCACTAATCTCGCGCCGACTCGCACTGCACATAGAAATACGCACTGATGAGCTTTCTTTTCGTTCCGATTACACCTGATTCCACTCCAGAACGCGTTCGCGGTCCTTCTGGCGGCGGGAATACGTGTCTCCTTACAGTCAACATTACAAACGAGTTGACTGGCAGGATAACCATCATCGCGTATCCTAATTACCGTCGACGATAACTCGAGATAAGTGTCGTTTACAGGGATCTAAATTCGCTGTTCTTTTTACCGATGATTGGTCATTGCGCGCTCTAGAAATCCTCGCGCAGTGACGTAACCGACGACACTAACGCCCGAGTGTTCAAGTTTCTGATATTACATAGAACAGAGGGAGAGGTAATCCTCTCTACGTTTGATATCAGCTTTTTTCAATTTGTAGAGAAAGCTGACCAGTCGGACTTATATGGTAATATTTCTTGGAATAGGGAAAATGTTGTGTGTAACGTGGTTTTCCTGCGCGTCTTTGATTACGCCACTGCTCCCGCGCGACCTATGATCGAGACGAGAACGTTGACTTATCGCTCGATCGGAGATTTTATGCATTCATGATACAAGCTAATATAACGAATAGATGTTAAACGTAAACCAAAAGGTACGTATGCACATGAAATAGTGCTATCATATAAATTCCAGAATACATTCAACGTATACAGTCGGTGTAGAATGCATTCGTACGCTGATCAATTTCCCAAAAAACTTTACTTTGAATCAACTTTACTTTGAACTTTACTTTTCTTGCATATTCAAATTTCCTATAAATGCATAAAGATCGGCAGTCTACTTACGACGAATCATTTACAGTAGAGTTTGTAACGTAAACACATTAGTTTATTGCTCCGTACGAATAAAAATACATCAGATTTCCAGTAAAGTCCAGTAAAGTACTCTTGAACAGTTGTCCGAATACTTATTGCTTCAACATTTCTATCGATAAAGTGTTTTTTTCTTGTAAATTTCGCAACTTACATAAATAGCTATTTTTTTTTTGTAATCTATCTATTTTAGACATTTTCGAGGATATGTAGAATGTCATTGTTTATAAAAAATAAGTTAATAAATTAAAATCTTACACAGTCTTTTTGGAAATTGATCGGTGTACGAATACTTTCTACACCCACTGTATTACGTATATTTTTGAATGTTTTCCTTGTTACTGTATGCCATAGATGCGTAAATCCTCCTTATCACAAAAGTGTGAACTCGAACCTCGTGAGCCTCGTCACTGTCGGTAAACCTACATCGATGGGTAAAACTTTTGAATAACAAATGAAAAATAAACAGCTTTTGAAACGATACCCGTCTATTGGGAATCATACTTCGATTTGTAATGAAACGATCAATGAAATTACCAGTTGGTAACGAATGAACAAAAATTCACGCGAATTTAAATAAACTTTGAGACCGATCGTTCGACCTGATCGTTTGACTTGATCGTTCCGCGACTCTTTCCATTCGTACTTCCACTCAAGTTTTGCCGATCTCGGTGCTACACTCACGTGTGGGTCATGATCGAGGAACTTCGCTTTCAGCTTGGTGTCGTCCGCCTCATCTGAAGATGAAGTTAGCCATGCGAGGGTGCTGATGCCATAAGGATGAAACGGAAGTCTCTGGCGCGGAACAAGGAAGGAGTGAGAGGGGTGATGCAATAGTACGACGGTGTGACGAGGAACACGAAGGCGGCGCACTGCTGGAAAAAGCACGAGAAAGTCACGGTAAATGTAACGAAACGAGCCAACTTGTAATCCTCGCGCGACAGAGTGGATGTGGCGTTCCATCGAACCTTCGTTCGGTTTCCTGTGCTTCGCCCCCTCTCTGTGACACGGTGGCGCTTAAACGAAAGTGTAAGTTTACTTTAAGGTAGGTCGTGCCAAGAATATACGCCTATCGGACGATGTCCCGTCCGTCGCGTACAGAGGGAGGTGGAAAACAAAACGATCCCTCGAACATGGACGTCCTCGGCGACCGCGGGAGCACGTGCTCGCCACGAAACCGGGAAAAACATTGACCTGAAATTGGAATTCGGTTAGAGTATTGTTTTTCGACTCCTCTTCCAGATACACGAGACGATGGTACGATACAACGAGAGATAGCGATGTAAACAAATGGGTAATTCCGAATGGTGTAAATTTACGCTGCGTATGTTTTGTAATAATACTTCAAACACATTGCGATGGTCTCGGATTAATATCGAAGGAATATCTTTAAGGGGCTTGGAACATCAAAAAATGAAAAAAAATTACTTTTTTTTTTTTTAATTAAAATTTAAGCGATTCTGAACAATTCTACGCAAAGAAAATTGAATTCGAAGCACTAGAAGCGGTAAAAAAAAAACTTTTTGACAAAAAAAAAGTTCCATTTTTACAAAATTTCGTTTTTTCTCACAAAAAAAGTTCGACGACACGAACTTAGTAAAAAGAACGCGATAAAACTAAAAAATATAAGGAAATACAGGTGATAACTGATAGTTAGGCCTAATTTACGCCGAGGATTTTTTCAATATTTTGATACCAAAAAAAGTTATAGCCGCGCAAACCTATAAATTTTTTTTTTCAACTTTAAACATTTTAAAAAAATTAACCATTTGGAATCTCTAAAAAATCCTCGGTGCAAATTAGGCCCAACTATCAGTTGTCAGTTGTATTTCCTTATATTTTTTACAGTTTTATCGCTTTCTTTTTACTAACTTAGTGTCGTCGAACTTTTTTTGTGAGAATAAAAGAAATTTTGTGAAAAACAAAATTCCATTTTCTTTTTCAAACAAATTTTTTTACCACTTCTAGTGCTCTAAATTCAATTTTCTTTGCATAGAATTGTTCGGAATCGCTAAAATTGTAATAAAAAAAAATTTTTTTTTAAGTGATTTTTTTTTACCTTTCGATGTTCCAAGCCCCTTAAGAAGATTTACATCGAGTTTGTGAATCGCAACGTATTACTATTACGGAATACGATCACAGTATCTGCCAAGTAAGATTGTATGAAAGATTGCTAAAAGCTGGAAGAGAATGAATAATTCTCAGGGTTTCATTCGTTACATTACTACATTTCGTTGTATATTACCATCTGTATCGTACATGTTATGTAACCTGAGGAGAAAACGATAAATAAAATCTGGAAACACTGTACGAAATATACGCAAAAGTAACATTCACAGGGAAAGGATTCGATTGTAAAATTAATCTTCTTCTTCTTCTTCTTCTTTCTTCTTTTAACGCATTCCTAAAACAATTAGCATAACATACTTTTCCATACAGTTACGAATTTGAAAGATAATCGTATCGATCGTTCGATTAAAGTCGCCACTGTAGATGGCAAATATTTATCGATCGATTTCGATGAATCGATCCCCCATCGAACTCCGTGCAAAAAAAATATCGTTCCACGGTGTTTCGATTTGTTTGCGTGGCGACAATAACGAGTCGTTTGATTATGTTTCCGTATAATTGTCAAGGTTACAATGCTTTGAGTCCAGTCAACACGTTGGAAATGCATTATTCGACCTCCTACACGTGGGAAACGTGCTAAAGTTTCAGATACGCTCGTGAGCGGTATGCGGTGAATTATCGAGAGCGATAGTAATCGGCGATTAGCCGACGTGACAAGAATCGAAACTGGTTCACGTATTACAATGTTTTATTGCTGTTCGTTTGCTGCGCATTCGTGATTTACATTCAGCGAAAAACGCCTCTTAAACGAAACGAACGGAAAAAACAAAATGACGGTAGAGGACGAGGACGGCTGAATGCATCTCGAAACGCTAGCGCCTCGCCGTGGGAATCGTGGGGAGTTACACACGTAAATAAATAAACAAGTCAGCGCAAAGTTTCAGTAATAAAAATTCATAATTCCTCTTCAATTTCAATAAACGTCACCTAATACATTTGTCCTTCTTTGTACCATAGCATATATATACCTCACTTGTTTTTTTTTTATGCTTCATTTAACATATGCACAGGATTTAAAGAGTCCGTGCGCATGTGTGTTAAAACACGCTCATATACGCATGCATGCCTCTATTATGCACACATGTGACATAACACACGCTCTCCTGTATATCCATCCCTCCTGCTAAAGTCCTGCCTGATTCCACATGCATACATATGAAAAAACATGCGCGTGCGAAATGCCACATGAACACGCGCGTCGAATAAATTTTATACATATATATATATTCCATATTCCATATATATATATATGTATATACTCTATATAGCGTAACTGCAGGACTCGCGGCACGCGTGCACACGTACACACTTCCGACTGAGTAGCATGTATACATTTTTATATTTGATTCAAACCACAAGAAACACGGTCTCCTGCACAACGATCATAAGAATAAAAATAAGTGTCGTAATAGTTGTACTAGGTAATAGAAGTGTAATAATAATAGTAGTGGTAATAGTGATAGCGGTAATAGCGATGATAATAGCACTGTTGGTATTTGTATCGACAGCAACGGGTTCTTTATTCCATTATTTCTCTCCCCGGAGATGCGAGACTGCGTATCGATAAATTGATCGTAGTAACCGTTACCAGTAACCGTCGTATATACAATGTACATACAACATATCCTTTTTTTTTTTTCGTATGCCGTTTAACAAGATTTACAGTTAACTCTTTTTCCTTTTTTGTTATATAGCATATACAGCGGGTCCTCGAGTCGTGTTGGATTCTTGTATACATTTTGTGTACATTTGTATATGTATACACATGTGAAATAATATATTTTTTTTCGACTTTGATTAACACTTCTAACGAAGATTTTATATTAAATGTTTTCAAATTTTATTAAATTCCAGAATTAATTGCTCAAGTCGAGGACTTGCTGTATATATATTATTTATATATAAATTTGCATATAAATATATAAATCTGTGTACAGATACATAAATTTATACATTTATACGGATCATAGGCGTGTATGCGTTTCGTAAATAAAAATTACATGTATAATCGAATAACTCTTTCTACTCGCGATAAACGGTAATTCATTAGTTACCTACACGATACAAGTGACACGAACTCTTTTGCGTACGCTGAACCTCGTGTTGAATAGCGTGTATTAGTCGAGAATTAGTTTGTGTTAATTAATGTGCATTCAATCGTTTAGTATTATCCCGACAGTCAATTCTGTTAACTAAAGGATTAATTTACACAAACTAGCTGTGTCGGATGTAACAATCTTTTCTTTTTTATTTTTAGTATACATTCAGTGAAATAAACGTTCTAGCTAAATCGTTAATATATTAATTAGTCTCTACCTAGCAGCGTGTTAATTGTTCATTAATCGATACATTAATACAAGGATTCCCGCATTGTGATGGGGACTCGAAACATAAATCGTTCTCTACGTGCCTAATTTCAAAATTCGTTATACACTATTTTACAATTGTCTATATATTATTTACAATTCTTTTCCGCAACAGCGAATCTATCATGTGTTACGTAATCTAATCCACATACCGTTCTTATTCTCTTCTCGCCTATATAATATATACATTTGTTTCGTGTATGCAAGAAAAATATCTCTCTGAATGTAATCAATTGGAATTGTATCTTTGGATTGCGACCAAAAATAGATTTAAGTGACAAGTATATAGGGTGGGGGTAATCTTTCGATTAAGGATGATCGATCGTTGAAAGACATTGGCCACGCTTAGAAACTCTATACAGTGTCGAACGCGTTATGCTAACGTAAAATTACTAGCGAAACTCGACATAGAACACTGAATGTCTTTCGTTGTTCTCAACGCGTAAATCTTAGCTCGAAAATAGAAACGAATGAGTGGTTCTTAATAGTACTAATGGGCAAAGGGAAGAAAATAAAGAGAGCCAGTCATCGAGGTTATGATCGACCATCCTTACTCTAAATCATAATATTTATCATCATGTATACCTATGATGAAGATTAATAATTCTTTCAACTTTACTCGATATGCAAGTGCAAAAGCATTTTTTTCACTTTTTCAACATTTTTGTTTTGTATACTGATCAATTTATACTGATTAAGTTAATAAATTCTTCTATCTATCATCTACTATTGACATAGGCAAATGAAATTTCACGCCTGATGGCATTTTTACATCGCATATTGTGTGTGTATGTGTGTGTGTGAGTGTGTGTGTGTATTAGTTTCATAAAAAAAATTAGATACTATCGGAAAAGTTCTAAGTGCGTTAAAAATACCACCAGGTTTTTATTCATTAATTTGTGCTTTATCCGTTAAAATGTATAACGAAGAAGTACCTTTTCAGACCTTCTCAAAGCAACAGCCCTATCACAGTGTGGCTCGGAGGTGAAGGCGATTTCTCTCTCCTTAAGCGGACCAGACTTATAAAACAGACTCTATTTGCTTAATTTCTTTCTCGGGTGGTTCTTGCGGGGATGGCGCGGTTTCTACGATTTCGGGGATGTCGTCCTCGTTTTCTTCTTCGATATCTTCATCGATGGGAGTCAATGTATCTAATATCACAGGCTGTGTCTGCAACAAATTCGGTTCGCGTTTAGTAAAGTTAAACTAGCCGATAAATAATATTTTATCCGTACCTGTGGCGTTGTGCACCGTTTCATCGCTGGAGCCATGAAACTGGTAACGGTGCTCATGAAGAAGAAGAATCCTGCCATGAAGAATGGGATGCTGTAGCTTTTCGTTGCGTCGTAAACGGCGCCTGCCAAGGGTGAGCCAACGATAGCGGCGGCTCCTCTGAATAAAATTAGAAGGCCAAACGCGTTTGTCAATTTGTCCAATCCTAAGAGATCTACCAGGATAATCGATGTCAAGGAGATGTATCCAGCTGAAACAATAAAAAAAAAATATACAATTGTTATTTTGTCGTAAGAAAACATAAAAACGAGTCGTCGGTTTGGAAACTCACAAATAGCTATGCCGAAGAAGATACTCATGATGATGTAAGCAACGAACGAATGGCAAAACGGAGTCGCGGCTACGGCAACCGTTGATATAATTAAACAGATATTGTTCAACAGCAAGGAGTCCACTTGAGGAAAGTCTGCGATGTAACCGCAGGCTACGCGACCCACGGTATTTGTGATACCGATTATAGATAATAGATAAGACGCAGAGTTTCTTTCGATTTTCTGGAAATTATATAAATACAAAAATTTATTATATGAAGTATAATACCAGATAGAAAAGTTAAGAGTATAGTATTTAACTTACATCTTGAACTGCAGCGTCTACTAAGTACACGAAGGGGACGTACAATCCAGCCATTCCAAAGACATTACTGATACCAATTAAAAGAAATACCGGGTTTTTCAATAGAGATACGTCCATCATTGTTGCCAGAGCCTCTTTAAACGAGTCAGGTAACACCAAACAGGGACATAGAGGTTCTGAAATATTTTTAAACGTTAGTAAAAATTCGTTATACGTACATTACATTTCTTTGGGAGGTGGGCACTTACGTTCACGCGCCTTCTCAACGTCGGTATCTTTAATATCTCCGCGAACAGATTTTGGTAATGAAAGAACGCTCTGACGATAATTCGCGAGTGATTTCTGACTCTGGTATTCTGGCAAATTAACTACACTGCCGCTGTAAAAAATGTCCTTTCTCGACAAAGGCCGAATAATTTGTGGCTTTTCCTTTGGGATACTAGATTTGCTAGTGGTAAAAGTAATACTCTCGCTGTCCTGTAACAATATGTCACCAGTATCATATCTACAAGCTCTGATAATAAATATTACTAGATCACAAGAATACGTACATCCACTTCTGCATTATTATTCCGAGAGCCCATAACGCTGCTCGTGGAAAGTCTTAAATGCAAGCTTTTTCTAATATCGCCATTAGAATTCAACGTTGATCTGGAATTCTTAATCGCGCTAAGACTTGGCTTGTATCTTTCGCCAGTGCTAGTTTTGCGAATTCTATCGAAGAAAGGTACGGACCCGTTCTTGGGTAAACCTTGCACGTGAGTCGTGAAGGCAGGCTGCGAAGCATTTCTAGGAATAACTGGCTTGAATTCGTTCTCAGACTTTTCTGATGCATCTTTGGTATCGTCTATGTTCCTTTTGCTCTTCGACTTGCTGGAGATAGTCTTCAGATCCATGCTGCCACTGTTGCTGGTTGCTCCACTGGATGAGTGCTCTTGCACTTTCACTTCCGATATAGTGGGAAGGGTTGGCACCGTCGGAACTGGTGTTAAAGGAGTTCCTTTAATATTATGAGCTTTGAATGATGTGTATTTTAAAGCCTACTACTTAAGCGTTTCTTCGATGGAGCTGATGAAATGAATATCAATAAAGATTTTCTTACCAGGCACTAATTGGTCTAAATTGAAACTGGAGTGTACGCCAGGATCAATGTTAATAGGCATCTTCATTCTTTTCTCCATGGATCCATCAGGCAGTTGTACCATGAAGTAAGAACCTCCGATACTCCCGCGCTCCATTTGAAATCTTTTCTCCTCTGCCATTCTTTGTAACAGTGGTTTAACAGAAGATACCTTCGGGTACTCTAACGGCCTCATCAATGCACCAAACACCTATAATTCAGCGTTATTATCAACCATAATTTTTCGATGATTAAGGGGTTCAAATGTTATTTTAATATTACGTTCATCATACATACAGCGCAATTTAAAATAAGGCCAGCAAGAATCAAGTTTGCTCCCTTCCAACTATACGATTCTAGTAACATTGTGGCAAGAGGAGCAAATGCAAATGTTCCAAATCCTGAACCGCATACAGCAATGCCTGTAGCTAGAGATCTTTTGGTTTCGAAATAATAACCTACGCACACTACCGCTGGTAAATATATTAGACCAAATCCAATTCCTGAAACAAGCGGTAAAATTATACAACAAGTTCCTGTAACATAAAGAGGCAAATTATATAGAACTCCGATATATTAAATACCTCCCATGACGCCATAAGTCATCATTAGCATATTTACACTAGTTGAAAACGTTGAAAGTACAAATGCCGCTGCACCTAAAAAACTACCAGCCATACAAACTGCCCTGCAGCCATACTTATTTGTTAAAGCACTGACAACAGGTCCTGAAAAGAGACTAAAATTATATGAAATGAACAATGGTGGTATGTAACATAATTATAAAGAAGATACCCACCAGCACTGAGGTACATCCCAGATAACAACGAGCCAACCCATGCAGTCTTGCCTTTTCCTTCTCCAAAATACGTAACAAATTCTCCCAGGAAAACGCCAAATGTGTAGGCAATACCATCCACTATCATGTTACACATGAATGATGCAAATACCACAACCCAACCGTAACCACCATCTGGTGGAGGTGGTATGTCATGGTATTCGCACAATGAGCCCCCCTCATCATCTGGAGATGCCTCATCTCCTGCCCCATCGGCGCTAGTTAATCTTGCATGTTCTTCTACAGAATACTCGCTTTCCGTCTGTAAAAAGTATTAATATTGGTTAAAGAACGATACCTTAACTATACAATTGACTTTTACGTAGTGGATGCACATCTTTTTAGGATTTGCAATATAGCAGCAAAGGTATTTGTGTTTGCCTTGAGTAAAATAGTGGCAGTTTACCTTGAGTGCTGCAAGAAAAAACGTCCTTTTATGCCTGTGCATAAACACATAAATACTGCAAAGGTTACCATAGGTTTCAGAAGGTGACTAATTAATAAATTCTCAGTTAGAAATTCTCGAGGATTACATCACGGAATCGTATGGATACGACGAAGAACCTGCGCATTTTCCTCCTTAATTTACGAACGAATACAAGAAGAACGAAAGTTTCGTAAATCTAAAAAGAGAACGTGAACTACATATCGCTAACGCTGTTCCGGAAGATGCCTCTTTGAGCGTAATGCGAGAAGTAACGACGACACCGTATTGTATGATCTCGTAACGCAAACGCAAGCACAGATATTGTATGGCTCCTATGGCTTAGCCAATCCCTAAGAGTACGCTTATCCGAGATAAAGTAACGTTTGTTACGTCTGTTAAGTAACGAAGTACCGACTTACGAGCTCGTGTTTCGTAAAAATAAAAATCTATTGGGAAATCTATTCTTATTAAAGGGAGTAAAATCTTATTTATTTGCTTGAAAATGAAGTAGAAACGTTCGCTTTGTTTCAAATGCGTTGCGGTGCATCAATAAGAGGAAAGATACGCGAACTTGTCTGGCAGAACTGCACAGCCCCGAGCAATGACCTCGAGTGCTGACACATTAGCGAATTTAAACGTAGCGCTAATGTATACAGGTATGTATATGTATATAGTCTTCGGTTTACGCTCGCCTTCGATGCATAACTCGTGGTTACGATCGTGCAAGAACAGATTCTATAGTAAGTATCCTCAATTATCAATATTCAATTAAGAGACGAGTCTTCGTAAGTAATAAATTTCGATCTGTCGTTCCTCCAATCAAATTTACATTTACCCATCTCTGATTGGAGCCTGGCCTCGAGCTCAACGCTAACTACAACACTGTGTGTCCCACTCAACAGTGTCAAGTTAAAGCTTACATAAAAGCTACATTGTTTGATCGTTTCCCAGTTGAATTTGTGTTTTATCTTACATGGAACTTACGACGAATTCGAGTTAACGAAGAAAACTCTATAAGTCGAGGACTATCTGTACAAGTGCATCGAGGAACTACTAGATAACCACTTAACCGAATGGGAAGGTCAGCTCGATCAGCTGATCCGCTGTCATTAGAATCGGCAAGATGCGCGCCACCTAACGTCAAGGCGAAGGAACCACGGCGAGGAGTATTGTTTTCGACCTTGTTTTCAAAGACGGTTTCGCATTCACGCCGGATGCAAATTATGCGTATAAACGATGCAATGGTGGATATACACCGAGATGCATACGTTACGCAAAATACGTCTAAACTTCTTTGCTCGTTTCGCGTATCGTCAACTCCTACGAAAGTGTAAATCACGCCGACTGTCAAGGCTAAGTCACGTGTCGCTCCCAAACGAGCGAACGAGAGCGATTCGTGACGCAGCCTGGCGAATGAGATCACCCGAGGACAGTGGCGTAACTAAGCATGCCCTCACCCCTCCCTCTGTATTCGAGGGGCCCTAAAAAACAAACATTATATCAATTACTATCAGATTACGCGTATAATCACACTTGATTCGTCGAGGCGAGATACTAATACTAGACCACGTGACTGTGGAGCAGGGATGAAACATCGAGGCACTGTGCCCCGAACGAATAATTCAATCGAAGTTGCAGAGGTTAATATTCATGTATTATAATCGCAGTCTCACAGGGGAAGAGTCAATACTTGAATATATAAACAAAATAACAATGACTTGCAGTACACTCCTGGGAAGAGCCACGAGGAACCAATGGGATTCTATCGCAAGTCACTTGGGCTGGTTACCGTAGTCTTTTGCCAAATAAAGCGTTGTATACACGTTTTGTCTAAATTCTGTAATAAACAGTAAATACAAGGAAATCTCACGATCGTTCCCACGGAAAGAAGATTGAATCTACTTCGACATTGCTTTACCTTCCCCTCGAAAATAACCAAATTTTTCTGTAACACGATACGCGAAACGTTCCACCATGTAGCTTAGCACGCGGGCCCCGAGCGTGCAGGTACGGCACTGGCCGAGGATGAAAGTCGAGGGGCGCGTACTAACGTGCACGGACAGACGGACGTACGCACGCACGCACGCGATTACCAAATAAACACGAATCCTTTAAACGTACCGTGCTGATCTTCCGCACGCGACGCGAGCCGTACTGGCTGTACTGCGACTTGTTGAGCGACACGCGCGACATTCTACAATCGCCTTAATGTCACACTTGGCGCTCCTTCCGTCGTTGGCCCCCGCACACAACCGTGCAGAGTTCTATTTTCGTAGAAGTGCGCGCAGCTGCGCGCTCCACGTTCCTCTTCTCGTCACTTTATTCCGCAAGGTTTGCCACGCTGCCCCGTCGTTTCAGCGCGTTTTCAAACTGCCCCTGCCCCAGGAGTAGAGCAGTTTATCAATCGTCGAAGTCTGCTGCCATGACTCGCACTCGCGCCTTCTGTGTCAGCCTCTATCGTACTGGCATCGCGTGTCGACCTGCGCGGCCCGAGTGGACCCAACGTCACCCAACGCAAAAACACGCTGGACAGTACGAGTTTACGACGGAACGGACTAAAACGTTATGTTGTTCCTCGTGCCGCGACACCACCGGTCACGATCAGGAGCGGACCGTGAATATTCAGCTTCGAGGAGCGAGAGAACCTAATTTTAATTCAACTATTTGCCGATACCGTAGAATGAACGACTGCGTATACGCTTTTCTATCCGGTACTGCCTGTACAACTCTGAAAATTGACGATTACAGGTGTTCCACCCTTCTGACAAACTTTACACGTCCAAATTTCTTGAACGTCTCCCACAAAGAATAATCCACTAAATATATGCTTTCGTAATAAAATGTGCCTCTCGTAAATAAAAGGCTCGTCACAGCAATGAACTCCAGGCCCCTGTCAGCCTAGATCCGCCACTGGTCACGATGCACATAGGCGCGGCGACGCGTTCCAAGCTATTCGACGAGGTGCATGCACGAAACGTCGGATGCACGCGAACGACGCGACACTGCACACCTCGTGAAACAATACTGGATGCGCGAATTGTCATGACAACTTCGCTGACAATGAGTCTACTGGCTGGCCGTACAAGTGCGTATAGGTTGCTGCGTATCACTGCGCGCTACGGTGATTCTATTTATACGCGAACACCCGTGGTATAACGCTTTTCCCCGAACCTCCTCGAACAAAGTTACTTTGTTTTCTCTACGCACGCGGCGTCCTTTCTTTTGTCATCGTTGTCCTAGTAAATTTTCGTGCAGCAAGGACGACAGTCGATTCAACAGAGGGAGCACACAAGGTGTCAATACATCCACGGAGTTGTTGACGGTTGCGAATGTGTGAAATGTTCACTGTACGTCGCGAATATTCGCCGCGTGTTCGATTTCAGGGCGAATCCGAAGAACACGTACACTCGAGGATCGCACGTTCCCCTTGACGGGGATTTAAGCACTCGACGGACAAAAGAACTCCTCAGGAGAACACGGAGCCCTCGTTGAAGCGGCACTGATCGCCCGTGTGCGAAAAGTTAACCTATAAATGCAAAGCGTCGCACACGCGTCCCCACCCTGTCGCAATTACGTGGCGCGACAACACCAACGATACGATGCGATTCTACCATTGTCCATGGTTCCGAAAGTGCCTTGAATTTTCAAACGACCGTCGTTTTTCATGTCGATGTGCGTTCTAATCGAACGAACCGTGCATCACGCGTGATGGTCGAACGAAAGCGGGTACGATGGGTCGCGAGAGGAACGACGTTATCGATCTCGCAGTTAACGACCGTTTCGAAAGTTATGCACGACGTACACGAAGGTTTTGATACGAAGCGATTCTCTTAAAATGATTTGCGTCCTTAAGAAAGTGTTACATAAATGAAAGCTATAAAGTATTAAATAGCTCGGATAATGTTGTAAACAGTTCGAGTTCTCGATTCTTTTTTTCTGAAACTCCTATCTTTTCCTTTTATCTAAACATCGTTGCAATAATGATTTCCTAATTGAGATTGATAGGAGAAAGAGATATGGGAAGTACACGTTTTATTGGCGCTACACTTTGCGGTAGCGAAATGGAACTACAGGAACAAAAATTTATCTGTCATGATTTAAAACTGATAGACTCCACAACTACTTTTTATATGATACAGAATAACACTTTGAAAATATCAGCTACAGTGGGTGTAGAAAGTAATCGTACACCGATCAATGTCCAAAAAAACTATGTAAAATAGTAATTTATTAACATACTTTCTATAAACAATGACATTCTCTATACTCTCTGAAATCTGTAGAATAGATAGATTACAAAAAAAAAATAGCTATTTATGTAAGTTGCGAAATTAACAAGAAAAAAAACAATCGATAGAAATGTCGAAGTAATAAGTATTCGCACAACTGTTTAATTTTTAAAACTTGATTCTAAAAAAAAAGAAATTTACATTAATTTACAAGTATATAATATTTGGTTGTCCCGAAAGTTTCTTTCGCGAGTTACACTCAATTATTTTCTGTGGTCGTGTTTCTATAAATAGACAATCTAATTTCATATATATTCATGTTGTAACAGGAGTAAAATGAATCGTGCACAATTCAGTAATGTACCATAAAACATAAACTATCGTGCATGTATTACTTATTAATAAAGCGAAAGAAACTTTTGGGACAACCTAATACTTCCTTCGTGGGATTTCCTTTCGATTTTATGATTATTGTAACTCTTCTAAGCATTAAATTAACTAAATTATTAGTTACTCGAAGTGAGATCTTCCTCAATTCCTCTATTAGAGTCGTTTTTTAAAGTACTTTACTGGAAATTTAATTTTTTTCTAATTCGTACGGAGCAATGAACTAATGTGTTTACATTACAAACTATACTGTAAACGGTTCGTCATAAGAATCGTACAAATACTTATTGCTTCTATACTTTTACCCACTTTTCGCATCTTTTTGTTAATTTCGCAAATTATATTAACTAGTAAACGTTGTTTGGACTATATTTTTCTCAGAGACTTCCGAGAATATGTAAAATATCATTGATTACAAAAAAAAAAAAAAAAAAAGAAATTAAGAAACTACAATTTCACACAAAAGTTTTTTGGAAATTTTAATGTGCAAGAAACTACAAAATGCAAACAATATGCAAGAATATAAAAAAGATTGAAATTAAAGTTCATGTTATAATATAATATTTGCAGATTAAAATAAATTCCTATTTAGGTTCAATTTTTGTAGGCACGTTCGCCAAGATTTTATTTTGCATAAAGATTCGCAGTCTAGTCATAAGAATCGTACAAATACTAATTGCTTCTATACTTTTACCCACTTTTCGCATCTTTTTCTTAATTTCACAAATTATATTAACTAGTAAATGTTGTTTGGACTATATTTTTCTCAGAGACTTTCGAGAATATGTAAAATATCATTGATTACAAAAAAAAAGAAATTAAAAACTACAATTTCACACAAAAGTTTTTTGGGAAATTGATCGGTGTACGAATACATTTTACACTCACTGTATATAATAACCACACTTGAAACGAGCTATGGTTGTATACTATTCGTGTCGCCGTAGAGTGGCGCCAGTGGAGTCCAGGGGTGTAAACAACTTCAATCTAATCTACACGGTTCCATATCGTTCAATCGAAACTTTCTAGACGTTACTTGATCAATTAATGCACTGATCGAAAGCATCAACTGTCTTTTCAGAAAATCCCTCACTTTTTTCCAAGAGTTCACAGATCCCCAAAGATTTGCAATCCACAGTTTGAGAAACCCTGGCTAGAGTGTTCCCGATAAAAAACATACTGCACCAATCTCGTATTTGCAACGATAAACAGCGACACGTAACATCAGGGATAAATTGAACATCGAATTGCGATAGAACGAACAGGAGGCAATGAATTCCATTTGAGAATTACACAGCGAACTTCGCCGACAAAGAAGCACGAAAATAAGCGGCTCCGTGACATTGGACTCCATGCGATGCCAAAAACCTTTCCCACCTGGCCAATGTGTCAATTGCAGTATTTCGAGAGTACTTTGTCGCGGGATGCATTCGTTCGGACGAGCAGAATTTCATTCGAACGACAAATGACGAATAAAATGAAATGATAAATTACTGATCTTTTATTCGTTATTGAAAGTTGGTTTATCCAGAGAATGCTGCCCATCCCTGGTATTTACCGAGTGATCGACACAACACGACTCAATGTCACTCGGGTCTCTGTGTTCACCGTGGATGATTCACATTGACTGGTGGAGTAGCACGGTTCGACGAGTTATTTACTAACGAAGCAGCAGCACGAACTTACGTTCAACGTATCGACGCGTTGTTCCGCGTAAGCCATTAGGTCCCTGTGCACCGCGCTAGAGCGCTTTTTAACGGACACCTGGGGAGGAACGAGCCCACAACGACCACCAACGGTTTATGCAATTTTTAGAGTTACCCGTTTCGAAACGTTACCTCACCGAGCAAATATTTGCTGGCAACGCTCGTAGTTCACGATGAAAGTGACAGTTCCCACTGTTGACGGTATTATCAGCTGGCTACGAGATGTCACGTTCAAGATCGAACGACCGAATAGCCGTACAAGAAACACCGTGTAACGTGAAGTGGCCATGCTCGTAGCGTGACACGAAACGCTAATAATCTAACATAAGTCCGATGCTTACACCGCCATGAAATTGATCTCGCACGCGAGCCCGAGAGCTTACCAAAATATCGTATTATCGAGATTACCGTCGATACATGGAATCGCGGTTAATCGATAGCCATCTACCGGCTCCCGTCTACGAAAATCGCCAACGATCCGATTACAAGCGGTTTAACCAAGGGTAGATGGGTACAGGGAAAGGAGAATGTTAGGTCAACGTTGCGAAGATGATCTCTAGGCAAGGCATAATAATGAAACAGTAGAATAATCGTGGTGACGCGTTATACCTTCGTAGGACTCGTAACTACCGATGGCTAGATTAAGGGGTTAGTCGCAGTCAAGGAAGAGGAAAAACGACATTTCTTTGTCATTTCTTTTAGTTCTTTAGTTATTAAATAATAATTTGCACAAGTAACAATTAAGTATATTATAAAGCATGCTTTAAAGAACTAAAAAACATTTTTTGTTTTAAGAAACGTTTAATTTATATCGTCGTAACAGCCAATGCGGTAGAGTCTACGTCGTAGACGATGATTTAAAACCATAGGTTTGCGATGAGCAAGATTTCTCTACGCTGGTTTACCTGAAAACAAAAACAAAGGTAGATTTCGAAAATAGATTAGTCTAGCGGGTCCCTGAACGAAGGAATTTGGAAAAAATTCATATAAAACAAGATGGACGAACATTTGATGAAGTTGATTTTCAATTTTTTTCACTAAAATTAAGCGATTCAATACAGGATAAAAAGAAAAAGTATACAAGAAAATAGAAAATCCTTCGATCAGGGACCCGTTAGTCCGATATATTTTCTAAATCTACCTTTAGTTTTGTTTTCAGGTGCACCAGTTTGAAGAAATCTTGCTCACCGCAAACCAACTGACCACCCACGCCATCGCCTGTTATGACCAAATGAATTAACCATTTTTTAAAACAAACATTCTTTTATAGTTTGTTTGAGACATACTTTGTAATATATTTACATTTCATT
The DNA here is from genome assembly GCF_026283585.1 of Hylaeus volcanicus. Lineage (NCBI taxonomy): Eukaryota > Metazoa > Arthropoda > Insecta > Hymenoptera > Colletidae > Hylaeus > Hylaeus volcanicus. The sequence goes on from NC_071982.1 coordinate 12,658,348, forward strand.
CAGACAAATTATTATTTAACACTTTATCTACCGGGCTATTTAGAAACAGTGTTTAATTCAAAAAAGAATTTTCTACAGTAGAATATGTCAATCTAGGCTGACAATAATTCCTCCATACTGCTGCTGGGTACATTGAAAGCCAAGTCTGTTTCCAAACACTGAACAATCTAAGTAGACAACCATCAACACAGTAAATAAATTCAAACAGCTAAATATTGAAAAAGCCTATAAATAGGCTCCCGGTAAATAAAGTGTTAATACCTTAAAAAAAAACACACAACAAAGTGTCCGTTTCCATTTTCCTGACTGCGACTAACCCCTTAACACTAAACTTGCCACGATCTTACGATGAACTAACCACGTTTTCAAACTCTTGTCTACAGGTCTCACATATAATTATTTCATGTACTATTCAATTCGGTATCGCGTGAAATATTGTTGAAGTTATCAAGACCTGTCGTTTGACTAATTATCGGTAATTTATATGTATATCAGAAATTTCGAATCGATTTTGAACGCCCTGTGTTCGAGCCCTTAGGCAGAGGTCTTCTTTGTCCACAGGATAATGCGCCACCGAATGATCGGTACAAACTTTGTACTACAAAGAAACAGGGAATGGATATTCCGGAGGAGGATATAATAGCACTGGTAACGTTACTTCACGATCACGCAAACCAACTGTCGTTGAAATGCGTTCCACGATGCTCGTGTGTCGGACGTCGCTTATGAATTAATTAGATAATAACCGACGACAATTAGAGTCGGAGGCACGAGCGCATGAAAACACCATCTGCTTCTCATCTCCGCGGAAAAATTAACGGCTCAAGTTAGGGTACGCTCGACCGAGCCAATTCGCGATAATTGAAACATTGTTTGCTTCTAGTCTTTGGAAATATTTATTCCATCGAACTATTCAGATATTTAACTAATTCGAACACTAGTTGAATATTTAACCCTTAAATGGACGATTTTTGTTTCACGTTTGCCGAAAAGTTTTCTTCAAAGTGACATTTGACATTAACTTATTTTCAATGCATAAAAATATTGGATAGTGCCAACATTAAAAAAAGTACAAAATTCGTTCAGAAATAAGAACTAGTCGTCAAAATTACAAAAAAATAAAAGAAGGTCAATTTTATCTGTGATGTTTAGTATGTTGTTTAAAAACAACATTGTCCATTTAAGGGTTAACTACTTGCAGATTATTTAAATAGGTGACTACTTGGATGTGGTTTACATCGAGCGAGTATTTGGGTGTATCCCTCGGTATAACAACACAAACAGTCTCCACTGTCATTTACCTTTAATTATCGCGAGCCACCTGTCGACTCGCTCGGCTGGCTATCGAGCAAACGAAAGTCATGTTTTCATTCATTCTCAAAATTGAAATCAATACGACAAAAATAAACGCCAGTGAATATTCCGGGAACTCTAATAATATAATTTTCCCTACTTTCTATTAACGACGAACCATGCAATTCCAACGAAATAATAGCATTCTAATAGCCACATCCGAATAAAAAAATATTTAAAGCTTAGTATTCGAACGGAATACTAAGTTATTCAAATATACTCCTAGCCCCAGTCTCCAAGTTTTCAAGATAAACGGTTATTGATTCTCAACGACGAGCTCGACGTTCCCTTTTGTGTTTCCACGACGTTGCTCGCGGAAGTATGAAAGAGATCAACAATTTGTAATAATCGTCGGGGCATCTGGTTCTCGTCTTCTCGGTAAACGTCAGCAACGACGCCTCGAAATGACTCAGAAAATACAAACGAGCCGACAGACCGTGTTTACTCGAATCGCAATGGGGCTATTGTTTACGACAACGTTAACTTCTTGTGTTGCCCCAGTTTGCTTAGGACAGCGAGATACTAATAACTGCGATAAACGAGGAATCAGAAAGGAAGCATCGTTCCCCTCACTTTCGATGAATCACGTTCACATTGTCTGCGTATCCGACTCTCATTATCATAACCTCACCGAATTCTCTCGTCGATAACATCCTCCGTCTATTCCTGGTACGCTTTCGTTGGTTCCCGATAAATTTAAAGAATCATAAAACTTTTCTCTTGCTTGCTAAGATAATCGCGTTCCGATCGGTAAGAACGAAATGCACGAAAAAGAGATTCTCAATTGTTCTTAATAGGAAAAATCGATAAATTGATAATACTGCCTGAGCGATTCTAATCGGTACGAAGATGTTAAAGTAATGCTTCACTAACACCTTAGAGTTAAGCATTTTGACACAATTCATATTTTGGCGGCCATGTTAATGGCGACGATATCGACCATATCGACGGTATCGATATCATGCAACTACGCTTGTACGAACAAAAATAGGGAACACTTTAT
>NC_071982.1:12660713-12669775 GCF_026283585.1 Hylaeus volcanicus
ACAAAAATAGGGAACACTTTATAAACCCTAAAAATTAGGCTATATTCGAGTAGCAGTAAGTCGGTGAAAAATCATCGTAAAAATAAAATTAAAAAAGCGTTTTAAGGCTTGAAGTTTCAACTTTAATGTGCTATTATGCGATTTTTAAATTTTTATTGTTTTTCTCTTTTGTGTTTTAAAAAGTAACACGTCATTTTGTTCCTTAAAATTACGTATTTTTAACAACTCAAAAGTCATTTTCTTTTTTTTGCAGCACAGAACAAGGAAGACAAAAAAATTTGTTTAAACCATCGATATTACGTTAAAGTTGATATTTCAAACTTTAAAATGCTTTTTTGTTTTCTTGTCTACGATGATTTTTCACCTAGTATCGATACTTTCTGTAAGAAATGCGCGTTTTTGTTCGAAGTCGTATAAATCGGTCAGAAAAAAATCATAGGACAATTTCTAAAAAAAGCATTTTATAGGTAACATATTGTAGTTTACAAAATTTGAGTTGAACTTTTCGAAATAAAAGTTTTTCATTGACTTTTAAGTTGTTAAAAATACGTAATTTTAAAGAACAAAATGACCTGTTACTTTTTAAAACACAAAAGAAAAGAACAATAGAAATTTAAAAATCGCATAACAGCGCATTAAAGTTGAAACTTCAAGCCTTAAAACGGTTTTTTAATTTTATTTTTACGATGATTTTTCACCGATTTACAACTATTGGAATATAGCCTAATTTTTAGAGTTTATAAAGTGTTCCCTATTTTTGTTTGTACGAGTGTATGTTCGCATAGGAAGTTAAACGTTCTTCTGTGCAATACTCTTGCATAATTATACAGTGGGTGTAGAATGTATTCGTACACCGATCAATTTCCCAAACAACTTTTGTGTGAAATTGTAGTTTCTTAATTTCTTTTTTTTTGTAATCAATGATATTTTACATATTCTCGGAAGTCTCTAAGAAAAATATAGTCGAAACAACGTTTACTAGTTAATAGAATTTGTGAAATTAAGAAAAAGATGCGAAAAGTGGGTAAAAGTATAGAAGCAATTAGTATTTGTACGATTCTTATAACGAACCATTTACAGTAGAGTTTATATTATAAACACATTAGTTTATCGGTCCGTACGAATTAGAAAACATCAAATTTCCAATAAAGTACTTTTAAACAGTTGTGCGAATACTTATTGCTCCAACATTTCTTAATTAATTAATTAATTAAATTGTTTTTTTCTTGTAAATTTCGCAACTTACATAAATAGCTATTCTTTTTTTTTGTAATCTATCTATTTTAGACATTTCCGAGAATATGTAGAATGTCATTGTTTATCGACAATAAGTTAATAAATTACAATTTTACATAGTTTTTTCTGGAAATTGATCGGTGTACGAATACTTTCTACACCCACTGTATCTCTCTTATATTCAGCATTAAACATACGAAAAGTGAAAAATAATAATCAGAGCGATCTATAATAAATATTCATTTGTATCATTTCCTTCCAACAGAAGAAATGATGAGAATTCATCGATTGGCGCGTGTTTGTTTCGCCCTTATCGCGAAGAAACTGTCGGCTGGTAGGTTCGTCGATCTCGTTTTGATTAAACGTTCCGTTTCGTCGAAGGGAGGATACGCGTTTAAGATTCACCGTACCGAATATCGAGGTTAATCGACTCACGTCACAAACACGTATAAACGAGTAGGACCTTCGAGGCGAGGCAATTGAAACGTATTCGTGGCCACATGTCCTCGTGTCGAGTGCTCTAATATTCGGTGACCGAGTAGCCGGTGGATAAGGGAAGCGAGTACTCGACATCGATACAGAACGATAACAAATTCAACAAACACTCTAAAGATAAGATGCCTGCACGTAATAAAGCATATACATCTTAATCCACCGCCACGGTGCGAGTACAGTTGTAAACTGGCACGTGATACTAGACTACGCCAAGGAACGAGCCGTAAAGAATAATAAAAATTCAGGTTAAGTTTCGATAGCAACGCACAATAACAACGCACCCACTCGTGTAACATGATTTACCTGAAACTCATTGATCCTGTATGTTACCGAGGAATTTTAATTGAATTTTTATCGATATAAATGTTTTTAATAATGTACAGGTGTCCTATAAGTCATCATCGATTTTGAGCAATAAGAAAATATCTGTATGATTCTGTTATACTTTTATATCTTACAGTTGCTTGTCTATAATTCCTATTATTTCTTAAAGTAGGCAGTGACTTTTGGGCCACCCTGTAGCCAGTTGTTTTCCGTTGGCAGCTACATTAACATTATCATCAAACACCTTTGCTACTGTTGACGCTATGTACAAGCACGTTAACAAATACGTTCGCACATACCTCCATGTTTAATAAACACGTTAAATAATAATAAAAATGTTGCTGCCAAAATGAAACTGTACACGCAGCTACCCCAAAGGTCACGGTTTATTTTGAGGAATAATAGGAATTCTAGAAAAATAGCTACGAGACACGCGAGTGTACTGAAACGGTACCCATAAAAAAAAAAACATTGCGAATTTTCGTTGAACGCAACATACTTGTACCCTCGCGTGCGGTTTAATGGAGACGTCTAGTAATAATAATAACAATGTCACGGCTGCCAAACGGAACACGACACCGCCCAAACCCGAGGATTTCAGCTCCCTCTAATAACGTCAAGGTTAGGTTACGCCATTTTCCATCTAACTCCGCGAAATTTAATTCGGAATGCTGTTATTTCATTGTATTCCTATGTTAAGCTCTAATCATTTTTCTGACTAATAAATATTGTTCACCTACGCCTCCTAAATATTCTTTCTACATCCATCTCTGTCTATTTGAAATTATCTGTATTCTAAGCAATTTTGTGAAAGTTTCTGAAAAAGATATAATTTGTGAAAACCATTCTGAAGAAAAACGAATAAAGAAGAATATTAAAAAGAAAATGATCACAGTGTAATACAATGCCAAAAATTTAGGTTACAATTCTATTGTAAACACTTGTGAACAGCGACTATAGTGGATGTAGAAAGTATTCATACACCAATCAATTTCCAAAAAAACTATGTAAAATAGTAATTTATTAACATACTTTCTATAAACAATGACATTCTCTATACTCTCGGAAATCTCTAGAATAGATAGATTACAACAAAAAAATAGCTATATATGTAAGTTGCGAAATTAACGAGAAAAAAACAATTAATCGATAGAAATGTTGAAGCAATAAGTATTCGTACAACTGTTTAATTTTTAAAACTTCATTAAAATAAAAAGCAATTTTATAATTATTGCAACTGTTCTAAGCGTCACATTAACTAAATTATTAGTTATTCGAAGTGGGATCTTCTTCAATTCCTCTGTTCAAATTAGTTTATCGGTCCGTACGAATTAGAAAACATCAAATTTCCAATAAAGTACTTTTAAACAGTTGTGCGAATACTTATTGCTCCAACATTTCTTAATTAATTAATTAAATTGTTTTTTTCTTGTTAATTTCGCAACTTACATAAATAGCTACTTTTATTTGTAATCTATCTATTCTACAGATTTCAGAGAATATGTAGAATGTCATTGTTCATAAAAAATAAGTTAATAAATTACAATTTTACACAGTCTTTTTGGACATCGATCGGTGTACGAATACTTTCTACACCCACTGTATATCTATGGCTTAGCTCCAAAATGGCGCTGACCGATCATTAATTCCCTGATTCTTATTAGAGTATCTCGAATTTCAGTTAGAGACCCTCTTCTCTGATTTCAATGAGCGAAATATGTCCTCTGCATCGACGTTATTAATATCAGAGGGGCCGTCTGCAGCATTGCATTATCAATGACTCTCCCGCGACACGCGGGCCACTTTCACTCGTCCGTTTCGTGATTAACCCGATCGTGTATTTTCTTATTTACCTTGAGATTCCCGTAGCGATATCGCGAACGGTGCGTGAAGTTTGCCGTGGATGCATCGCGAGAATTTCGAGGCTAAGCGAAAATTGTGCGATCGTCGAACGACGAAAACACGCCCACTAATCCGCTCGTGTCGTTTCTTTCTCGATGCCGAACGAGTTCGTGCCGGCTCGAGGCTGTCGTTGCTCGAGAAGTCGTAACAGACCACGTGCTCAGCTTTTACTTGAAATCAGTGATGGGCAAAACCCTAGGCTTCGAATAACTCTGAAGTTTGCTGATATGTTTGTCTCGTTTCTTTCGTTGGAAAATGTTCAAAAGAGGAAACGAATAGAATGAACTACAGATTTCATTCAAACTTCAGATTTATTCGAAGCCTACGGTTTTGCCCATCACTGCTTCAAACGTATAACCCTCTATAACCTAAATTACGTTTCTTTGCAGTTCCATTGATATTTCAACAATGGGATTGTGTTCTACGACGTTGAAAGATAAATTTTGATAAATGTAACCTTTCATCCTAGACGTGGGAGACTGTAATTAATGTAAGACGGGAATTTAATGACATTGTTTTGGAATAAAAGTGTTAGACTGTACAATTTTACTATGCCATAAGAATTTTCAATTAGCCAAGATTATTTTTGATAAAAACAGAGCCGATGTTTACTTAACTTCATTAATTGCTACGTTCCTGGATAACTGAACGAAAATACATAGGGTGTAAAAAGTATTCCTACACCGATCAATTTCCGAAAAAAAACTATGTAAAATTGTAATTTATTAACTTATTTTTGATAACCAACGACATTCTACATCTTCTCGGAAATCTCTAGAATAGATAGATTACAACAAAAAAAATAGCTATTTATCTAAGTTGCGAAATGAACAAGAAAAAACAATTAATCGATAGAAATATCGAAGCAATAAGTATTCGCACAACTGTTTCATTTTTAAAACTTGATTTAAAAAAAGAAATTTACATTAACTTATAAGTATTAGGTTGTCTCAAAAGTTTCTTTCTAATAAGTAATACATTCACAATATTTTATGTTTTATGTTACATTACTGAACTGTGCACAACATGAAATTGTAGTTTCTTAACTTCTTTTTTTTCTAATCAATGATATTTTACATATTCTCGGAAGTCTGTAAGATATAGTCCAACCAACATTTACATGTTAATAGAATTTGTGAAATTAACAACAAAATGCGAAAAGTGGAAAAGTATAGAAGCAATATGTAAAAAAAGAAATTAAAAAACTACAATATCACAGAAAAGTTTTTTGGAAAATTGATCGGTGTACGAATACATTCTACACCCACTCGATGATTAAAAGCTAATTTCAAATTAAGTTACTATATGGTTCGTCAATCTTCTAATGCCGCATTATCAGTGATAACCAATAGTGGGCAATAAATCTATCGAATTTATCTTTTTGGAAAGTTGATACGTACCAATGATAGGAATAGTAAAATAATACACAGAAACTGTATGTACTTAACGAGGTCCACGACTTAAGACACACACATAGGTTATAGAAAATCGCGATAGGTTCGCGCGCTTGGGGGTTATAAAGGCGTAAGGGCGCTACCAGTCACGTACACCATCTACACACGATAAACGAACTAATTACATGAACTCTGTAGAAAGAAAGACAAGCGGACTATACACGCAGGATACTAATTCGACATCTGGTACGATCTCTGTCGCGCGTAGGCATACGCGGAGATGCTAAGCGGAAAAACAGCGAGGAACGTCGTGAAAACGATGCGTCGGGAGAAGTTTGAAGAAGTTTGCTTACGTACCTTGTTCTTTGGCGACATCGCGCGATGGCAAGGATCGACGGGTACGGTTTTATCCGCCAAATGAGGATGAATACACCCTCGTGGTGAGCGAGTGAACGAATGAGAGGGAGAAAAAGAGATGGCGGGACTCGCGCCACCTGAGTGGACAGCGTCCAGGCTACGTGTACAAGAGACGAGCGATATGAAAATGCGCGCTGCTCAACCACCGGCTGACTTATCGCATCGCAGACGTCAAGTCCATCCGATTCCCCACTCTGTGGGAATCTCCATCTCACTCCATTTCCCCTTACCGAGTCTTCTCCGTGTTCTATCGTCTCGTTTTGCTTTATAGCCCTCCCTCTTCGTTCCACTGATATATCCCTCTCTGGACGCCTCTATCTTTCGCTCTTTTCTTTGCGAACGCGACTACCAACCGTCTTCCTTCCGCTACAGATTTCCACGAGCGGCATTAGTCACGTTGTCGCACGTATTCGAACGAACAAAGCGATCTATCGATAGGTACAAAGTTCTAGCGCGCCCTGATACACTCAAGTATGCGCCAGATATCTGGGCTACATCTATTCCCTTCCTGTCCACCATTCATCCGAGTTTCCCATCCGTCAACGATCTACCTCTCATTGGCATTCGTAGTAATCGTAACTTCCTAACCCTGTTCCCTTTCGCTATTATTGGTATTCTTTAGCACGAGCCTCGAGTTATGTTTATTATCGTAACTTCTTCGACCTCGTTGCTTCTTTCTTCTATAATCTACAGCTATGCAGTGATACAATTTTTAAATGGTTGTTACGAAACAGCAAGTTCGAGAATGTTACATCTATTAGATTGTCCCAAAAGTTTCTTTCGCTTTATTAATAAGTAATACACGCGCAATAGTTTATGTTTTATGGTACATTACTGAATTGTGCACGATTCATTTTGCTCCATTACTGTTACGACATGAATATCTATGAAATTAGATTGTCTATTTATAGAAACACGAGCACAGAAAATAATTGAGTGCAACTCGCGAAAGAAACTTTCGGGACAACCTAATATAAAGAGTAACGCCTCGAGATCGAACAAATTCGCTCGGATTCCCGATCAGGAGCCATCCCTACAATTGTTTACGTTTCTTCGAGTGATCGACACAACTGTGGACACAAAACGCTGCTAACCAAACTACGCCCAATTGTATCCTATGACAATTATTTTTCTTACTAACTTTTATTCTTCAACCTTTTCCAGCTATTCAACGATCTCTCTACCAGTGGTTCTCGTCTCGATAAGTGGCGAACCAAGAATCTCAGATATCGTACAATACTGCGATAATGAATTAATTGGGAAGACCCGGAATGACAATTACCCCTTTTCCTAACTCTAATTAATTCCTATGCGTTCAAAACTTGTTATAAATTATTCTTTTACAGTGGGTGTAGAAAGTATTCGTACACCGATCAATTTCCAAAAAAACTATGTAAAATTGTAATTTATTAACTTCTTTTTTTATAAACAATGACATTTTACATCTTCTCGGAAATGTCTAAAATAGATAGATTACAAACAAAAAAAATAGCTATTTATGTAAGTTGCGAAATTTACAAGAAAAAAACAATTAATCGATAGAAATGTTGAAGCAATAAGTATTCGGACAACTGTTCAAGAGTACTTTACTGGAAATTTGATGTATTTTTATTCGTACGGAGCAATAAACTAATGTGTTTACGTTACAAACTCTACTGTAAATGATTCGTCGTAAGTAGACTGCCGATCTTTATGCATTTATAGGAAATTTGAATATGCAAGAAAAGTAAAGTTCAAAGTAAAGTTCTTGTTATAATATTTGCAGAATAAAATAAATTCCTATTTACGTTCAATTTTTATAGGCACGTTGGCGAAAATTTTATTTTGCATAAAGATCCGCAGTCTAGTCATAAGAAACGTACAAATACTTATTGCTTCTATACTTTTACCCATTTTTCGCATTTTTTTGTTAATTTCACAAATTATATCATCTAGTGAATGTTGTTTGGACTATGTCTATCTTAGAGACTTCCGAGAATATGTCAAATACCATTGATTACACAAGAAAGAAATTAAGAAACTGCAATTTCACAGAAAAGTTTTTTGGAAATTTTAATGTGCAAGAAACTACAAAATGCAAACAATATGCAAGAATATAAAAAAGATTGAAATTAAAGTTCATGTTATAATATAATATTTGCAGATTAAAATAGATTTCTATTTAGGTTCAATTTTTGTAGGCACGTTCGCCAAGATTTTATTTCGCATAAAGATCCGCAGTCTAGTCATAGGAATCGTACAAATACTTATTGCTTCTATACTTTTACCCATTTTTCGCATTTTTTTGTTAATTCCACAAATTATATCAACTAGTAAATGTTGTTTGGACTATGTCTATCTCAGAGACTTCCGAGAATATGTCAAATACCATTGATTACACAAGAAAGAAATTAAGAAACTACAATTTCACAGAAAAGTTTTTTGGGAAATTGATCGGTGTATAAATACATTCTACACCCGCTGTAGATGTCTGGAGTGTGCCTATCTCTCCAGCTACTCGGTATATGATCGAGAGCGTTTCGTCACGGGAGTTCTAGAGCAGATGCGCGAATATGTGTGTTTTCCGACGAAAATAGAGCGCCAAATCGTAGCCTTGGTTACTCCTACTTCACGACGTAGAATTCTAGAACTTCCAATGACTCCTCAAAGGCAAATCCTCATCGGTAACCATCGATGAATGAATCGAAGAACGTTTGTGTGTGGGATAAACTCTGTCCAAATGGTCCATCCTACCCCGCTGCTCTGCACAGAATCATTTAAAGGGGTCCCATACCATTTATCACAGCGTGTATATGTGGTAGAATGGCTTTAGGGGCTACGGTCTAGGCTAGCTAGAAGGCCTACGTAGATTAACTCGAAGCAATTCGATGAATTCGGCCAGCAACCATGAAACACTACAAGCTTCTGATATCTACACCCTTGTAGTAAACAGCGGATTAACTACTTCGCTATCTAACGTTGAAGTAGCATCGGCGATCTACTTATATCAATTCAATAATAATTAAGGCGACTGGAGAGAAAAGTTTTTCAGAGATAAAACATCCGAACAATTTTGCTCTCGTGATAAACGATGCTCTCGAGAATGTGATTTTCCGATGCGAAGAAATTTATTTCGAAGAAATCGTGCGAGACAAATGTATCCCTGGAGAGTAGGGGAGTCTAGGGATAGTTTAGGCACGGGGGCACCTTTAAAATTACTATAGCGACGTGGCTGGGGCAACTGATCGTTCATTTTCCGTCTATTTTCACTCGAACGATTTTCACTATGATGCGTTGTATAACTATTTTGCTTAA
>NC_071982.1:12669785-12669945 GCF_026283585.1 Hylaeus volcanicus
ATTTTGCTTAATTATTCTAATTTCTCTAAAGTGTTCTAATTTTCTTTTACAGTAAATTTTTAAGCTAATTGGATTGTTCTTAACTCAAACGATTTTCACTATGATGCGTCGCGTAACTATTTTTCTTAATTATTCTAATTTCTCTAAAGTGTTCTAATTT
>NC_071982.1:12669955-12699100 GCF_026283585.1 Hylaeus volcanicus
AAAGTGTTCTAATTTTCTTTCACAATAAATTTGTAAGCTAATTGGATCGTTCTTTATCATTTTTTCTCGATTGTTCGAACTACAGTGATATGGCGTTCATCGGGATTTGGCATTAAAACTTGTTCAGATTATAGAATCTTCTAAAAATTGCGAATTAAAAAGTACTATACATATACAAGTACCAAACCATCCCTATAGTTCCTTGTAACCCCACCTATGCAGGGGTGAGTTGGTACAACCTTCCCTTATCTTACACTAACAATACAAAATTCCAAGTTTCTCGATACTCAAACCAACAAATTACACAACCCGAGAGTACCTAATTTATCCTCACCGAGCCTTCACAGCATCCCTTAAAGATTCTAATTCAAAAACTCGCCAAACCATCCCCGTGAGATCCGCCCATGCTCCTCAAAGGCCAAGTGATCCAGTTAAACGATAAAAGCTGGTAAAAAAGCGACTTATAAGAGAAACTCACGATATTATTGGCCGTAGTTTTGGGGTGTATTTGCAGGCCATCGTCGTCACCGATCTGCTCCCCGATCTGCTCGCGGCTGTTGGCGGGGCCCATGTCGGCGCCGCGGCGCCTACCCGGAAGTCACTGTCTTAAACCGGTCTAGACACCCACAGCCACCGATCCCGGTCGTCCAGCGTCCCCGGGGACGAGGAACTACGCGAGATCGCCGCGATGACACCACCTTCGGGGGGTCCGGTGCGCCCCGCTCCTCTACACACCCTCCATCGGCGTTTTATGATATCCTGGAAGTCGCAGCTGCTCGACGACAGCTCCTTCCGGGCGTTTCGCGACGTCCCTCAGTCCATTGGTGTTCCACCTCGACCACTGGTGATCCCGAACGATCCACCCCCGTAGTCCTGAGGACGCTTACGTCGAGCCGCGTTCAAACGTCGGTCATACGGTCCGTAGATTATTTGTTTCCACCCCCGAGATACGTTCGAAACTTAAATAGCCATCGATAAGGTGACGTTACGGTGTCACCTAACACGGACACTAATTTCTAAACGTTCGACAACCTCTCAACAACGACGACGACAGGGGTATTCCTTCGCTCGCACAGGGACGAGTCCAAACGAATTCGATCCCGATTCGCGCCTCGAACAGCTCGAACGAGGAACCGACGCGATTTTTATCGAAACCCCCCCTCGCGATTTACTCGGATGGCTTTCCACGGTACCGTTCGCGGAAAGTAGACGTGTACGAAAATCCTTGTCGAAGTAGAATTTTCTCGCAGACGATCCCGCCGCGGGTGGGTAGCGCCGCGGCGCCCCGGGATCAATAAAACGACCGCCCGGCCGTCGCCTTCCCTAGGTCCTGCCTGCCTGCCTGCCGTGATCTCCCGTTTGCGCGACGCCGGACGTCGCGACGCGTGCCCCCCTCCCCGCCGCTCGCCCCTCCTGCCCCCACTCGTTCCCGTTACGTACGGACGCCGACGACGAGCGCCACGGCGCCGGCGCGATCTCTCGTCGCGCACGCCCCCACGCGATCCGTACCCACGAGTCTGCGCAGGTCGATTATCGACGCGATAGCTCGCGTCGGTATTACCATGCGTCTATACTTTGCGGGAAGGGGGGACCTTTTGGCATTTGGAAGGACGCGAAGCTCGCTGATTGCCTTGTAAAGAATTCTTCGTGGATTCGTTGGGCAAATTTTTTGGACAGAGACACCATGGAATGTAGAATATTGAATTTAACGATGTCAGTTTGAGAAAAAGAGTCCTTTTTGGAAAACTGTTGCGTTTTTTGATTTTTTGAATGTTGGTTCATTACATTCATTTAATTCTTTCGTTGTGTTACTTTGCATTCGCTTAGATACCCCTATCATTCTTTGGCGTTCCCATTAGTACGAGGCCCACTGGTCCCCCCTGTAGCTCGGGTACCTCGGGATTGCCAAACCCGTACTGTTGCTACATTGTACAATTAAACGTAGCTACAGCCCCTGAGGGATGATGTAGGGTTTATTATAGTTTGTCGAAAAACTCAACGTTTAAGCGTATAACTTAAGGGTATCCTATGACAAAACATACACGTTTATGTGCAAGTAGTTCTTATACATACATATACATACATATACATACATATACATATATTTATGTATACTTATACATATATAGAAACTAACTACGGAAAATTTGTTCTCGGAACGGGTCGATTTCAATTGGGCCGCTCGAAATGGCCATCAAATGAAAGACACCATAGAAAGCTTGAAATTCAAAGCGATAACTCGTCAAATATTTTCCTATTCATTTTATTTTGCAAAAGCCACCCGAGCTCCAACCAGTCTAATCCGCGAGATAAAGATAAACATTTTTTTTCCATATCTTCTGTGCATACAAAACAATATGTATTTGCTCAGCGAACCGAAAGATTACGGCCTTATCGGTTTATCTTGGTCAAACGCCGTGTAAAGGCGATCAGGATTCTGGTTTGTTTGAATGCGAAATTAACTTCTTTCTTGATCGTACTAATTGCACCTGCATGGTCTTTCGTTTTTAAGAAATATCCTAATCGTATGTACGTTCTTCCTACCATGGTAATTAAGTCACGGTATATCTGATTATAACTTTTATCGCGTAACGAGACTAAACTTGATGTAATTGACACGTGTCGACACATCAATCGCGCGTATTGACAAGTAACTAATCGTTTGAAAACATTTCTTAGAAGGGTTTTATACAAAGTATCGGTATCAAACGTATCAAAACACGTCTCTGTACTTGGATTACCAAGCTGTTTGAATGTACGCTCTTCGATACAAGAAAATAAAAAGCTGGTTAATTCGTTGCTTGTAATTACTAACAAAACTATTCCGATACGCTATCGTAGCTAAACTTGTAGTCATTGATTATCAAAGAATATCCAGTGTACTCGTTTCCTACTCTCCCAGGTACGGTAACCCTGACTATAGCGTTTGCATTCGATTTTACTAGCTTCATCGTGCCTATAGAATCGGGTCAAACTTATAACCTTTCGCTGTACCCAATGAACGTTCGACACGAAAAGAAGACATTGTCTACATTCCACCAGGAATAAAAAGAATTGATCACCATTTTGGCATTTAACGTGGTGCATTCGCCTGGACCTGCAACCTGGCGCATATGCATCGATCTCCATGGGATCGATTCAACCCACCGGGTTAAGAAGTTGCAGGCGTTACGCTACCTTTTCAACGGTTCGCCAGCTGTAATCTCATGCGCTGGTAATTGCCGGTTTATCGAGACGGGAGATCGCTGGAAACTGCGAAGTACACGTTCGTAACGTTGCGCACGTGTAAATGTTTTCGCCGGGGTTGCGACTCGGAAACGAGTTACCGCAGCGTTGTTGTGGCGTTGCCGCAACCTTCGAACCCGAAGGCCACCGATGCACATTGAAATTTAGAGTAACGCGTCGAGCGTTTCTCTATCGATGCGTTTCTCGTGTCGATGTCGACTTTCCGTCGCAACGGTTCATCCAACGAACAAAGAAAACGTAACTACAAAATCAATGTTTAAGATAAATATAAATGTACACGTGTTGGACGCACGTGTTTTCTTCGAGTAGCATTGTACGAACTAAAGAATACACAATTTCATCGAACGTATAATGATTTCAGTTAAGCTTGAGTCAATTTAGACACGACTGTGCTTAAATACGCGAAAAATATCGATAAAAAATGTTTTAGCGTTGGTTCACGGCTAGCTGCACAATAACAGTACGCGTAATCGATTTGGCCCGTTCCACACGCTGTCCCACGCAATTGCTTTTATTTCATAGCTACATAAGGCAGATCGATATTCGACAGTTCTCGGACCTGTCACGAACATGTTCCAAGGATACACTGATGCTTGACATGGCCGCAATTACAGTCGGAACGTAACGTGTTGCTTCAGACGAAAACATCGTATAAAGTGTGTTTCTACGATTGTAAATAATCGGCGTCGTTTTGTTGAAAACGCAAATGAATCGATGACATTTGTGGAATCCCGTCGACGACGTTAAGCTTACGTAATAAGGGAGAGTTGTCGTACCTGTTCAATTTCTTTGTTATTCTAGCGGACACAATCTGACTGTAAATGTGTGAAATCGTCGACTAATGAAAAGTATAAGATGGAAAAAATTACTGACGATGAATTTCCATTTTAGTATAACCATTCTAAACGCGTGACCTTTACGAGCTTATATGTATACAAATGTGTCGATACACTTTTATACGAGTAGATTCATCCTAGAATATTTTACATAGAAAAATAAATAGATTCTGCCAACTCTCCCCTAGATTAAAATCTACACATAACTCTGATTGGCAATTGTTATTTAATTGGAGGTTACGAATTTCTTCGCGTCTCTCAAGTGTTTTACAATCTGCTTGGCGATGGCGCTCATCTCGTTTTTGTTCGATGTTGCAGTGTCCTCTATTTTGTTTATTGGTAGAGTAGAAAGCAGATCGTGGATGTATTTCGGATTGCTAATACCATATGTAATCGAGTGGAGAACCTGCAGGCAGAGCAATTGTATTTCATCCGGTAGCGAATTGTTTTTCAAATAGTAGCTCAATACGTCTCCTACTCGTGACTCGAACAGATGCTGCAAACCGGTTTCATTCATACTGACGTTATACAATGTCATGAGCATCAATCTGCAAACAAAAATCCGTCGCGATTAGAAACGAAAGAAAATCAATAACGCTGTCGAAGTGGAAGTTATTGGCCGCTCAAGGTCATTTAGTTATCATCCCCACCGTGTCTATTCTATCACTCTACTTTCTGTTCCCTGGTGCCTTCCTCCTTCCCCCTCGCCAACTTTAAGCTTTGGAACCAGATACATCAACAAATCCTTTCTGCAATCTAACCTCTTTAAGTCGAGATGCTATTCACTTTTCTTTGTAAGTTCTCGATGACTTAAAACATAAACAAAAGTGAACTCGAAGCTAGGTATACAGCTACTTGACGTCGACAACTCGAATTTATGTAAATTGACCTCTTCAACTCGAAACACGATCTAGACATCAATTGACTGTAATTTGATTCCGTTTCCTTTACATTGTATCGCCTTGTGCTACATGGCGTTGCCTTATGCTGCATCGATAAGGCCATCGATTTTCAAAAGTACAACGCGTTAGAATTAATCGATTAACACGTCGACTGCCACACTAATACTCTTAAAAATTTCTACTGCGATTAAATTTTATTTACTGACTATTGGAGACTACATAATCAAACATTTATTGTGATATTTATTTTTGTAACTTCATCGAAATTCAAATATTTCATATAAATTCATTTTCTTTGATATTTAACTTTCAAAATTAATTTGTTTATTTCTTCAGTAAACAGCACTGTCACTTATATATGGATGACACGGCGGTCAACGTGTTAAACAAATCATCGACAACGATTAAAAACGTTAGTCGAATACATTAAATGAATTCTTTGGTTTAGGCATATTTTCACATAGATAACGAATAACAAATAACGTTTTATCTAAATCTGAATCGTTATCTTCCTCCAAATACGCCCAATTCTGCTGGACAATGCAATCAAGTTATTTGATGAATTCTCGAAAGTACAATCTAATTAGTTTCCCAACTTTCAAGATACATCTTGAAATTCTCAATGTTTTCGACTCGACACTGCAGAATACCATAAATGTGATAAATTGCTGACGATTACTTTAATCATCCATCATATCTGATTTACGATTACGTAATTTAATCGCCAATCGTCGCGAGTGATTAACAGTTAATTCGATCGTCAATCGTCGCGAGGGATTAACCATTATTCGTTTTAATCGCGATCGTCAGGCATTACTTTAATTAAAATTCACCAAACGCTAACCTGCAGATAGAGGTTCTCTGTCTTTCAAACAGAGAAAGAAGCTGACGTTAAATCGAAGTTGCTTTGCGTGATTCACACTTTGCAGTCAGGAAATTTACCTTGAGCGTTTGAAATGTATTTTGTCCAGCGAAACGAAAGGTTCCAGTAAACATAACCACGTGACTGCGACAGAATTCTCATTGGCCCACTGTGACTAACAACCAAGGGTGTATCACAGGACGCTTAATGGGTATCAAACACGAAACTTGGCAAATAGTTAAAACCCAAATAACAGGGTCCTCATTAAAATATTATCGTAGAAAAACTTTTCTAATGAATTTGAATTTATTTTGGCCACTTCCGTCTCGTTGAACAAAGTATAATAAATGTGTAAAATAGTATGCAGCAAGCTCGCCTTTGCAAAGAAAGGGAACCCTGCGAAAGAGGCAGAGTGGGCATGAGCTTCACCATCTTCTCCACGAAGTCTCTGCCGTTAGGATCGGTAATTAAAAATTCACGCCCCTCTGGACTCGCAGATATATTCGACACGATGCCCAATAGCCCAATTATGAACTGGTATTCTACGTTACTGGTGGGGGGGAAAGCGTTCCGATAAGTATTTATAAATGCAACGAAACTTCCGTCCGTTATCGATAAAAATTCACCAATGTTGTGCTGAAACTGCAATGGAACAATTACAAAAGAAACAAAATCTTAACTACGCATAATATGATCTTAAAAAAATCATACACACCGAGGAAAGCCATACATCGACGATTTCGCGAAATCTGGAAGCACGCCAAGTCAGGTTTCCCAAAACTGCTCCCAAACTTGTGCAGTACGTGCTCTGATTTAGTATCTAAAAAAAGAAAAAAAGAAATGAATTTATTGATTAACCAACCAACGACAATGTAAATTTGAAAAAGTTAGCTAGTTATAAATTGTCAAATTACTTGTTCTCTTAGGTACTCTATCTCATCTTGGGCTTTTTTATTCCCCTCTATTTGTTGCTGCAATTGCGTACGCAATCTCTCGCATTCCTGTTCCAGGCCAGATATTTTCTTCCTCTCCTCTGCGCATAACGAAAGGAAAATTTATTTCTCAAAACTAAACGATTGCTACATTTTTTCAAAGTGAAATTAATTGACGAAACGCCATCTGGTAACCTGGATGGCGTACGTGCCTTCCTTGTTCGTTTCGTCGGTAAACGACTTCGGAAACGAACTGATAAGATGCTGCGTCTTCTGTTCGTTTTCCATGGTTAATTTTTCCAGATCGAACTCTAATCCAGAGTCGATCAGCGCTTGAGGGACATCTTTGATAAAGTTGTAAATATTGTTCTTCACGGTAGTCAAGGTGGTCTCCACGGAAATCTAAAAAAAGAATTTTAGCGCGTTAGCATTGCGCGGAAATGAATTTCCTTTTGGAGTTATTTCCGGTTGCATATTCATGACGTGATAACCACAGCGCGCGGAATTGATAATGTTAGTTTAATGTTAACACGTCGCGATAGATGTCATGCACTTACTAAAAATTGTTCCTCATCTTTCAAATTTGCTTGATCGGCGAGCGCGTTCGTGTCCATCTTTACTCGATTGAATTTTACATGTAAATAATTACTCTCTAGGATTATGGGATTGCAATGAAAATACTGGTGCGATGATGGCCCTTTCGAAACTTCACGTTGTATTGTGTTAACTATCGTTCACTTTTGGTGATTTTACGGAATTGTAGATCAAAGTGCTAGAATTTCAAAATCTCTAGATATGGAGGCTTCTCATAGCAAATAATTTATCGCATAAAACGTTGGAAACACGCACTCATGTACAATGAACATATATTTTGCAAAGTCATTTATCAAAAAGTCCATTTAATATTTTTATTTTATTTTATTTTAGAAGATAAAAGAAAATGAATTGAAATTGAAGTCACTTTTACCTTGTCAAACGTTGAATAAAAACTAATTCTCTGTCGTGTAAACGTGCCCAAATCGGGACCCAAATTGGCGGGAGAATATACCAGTGAGGGATCAAGACGTACGAGGGCCTGGAGCCCATTCCTTTGAGAATCTCTGACTTTTCTGAAATAAAATATTGTATTAATGAAATCGAACTAAGAATTATAATAGAAATTAGAAATATTAAAAATGTAGGGGCCTCAAAGTAAAGCTTCTTAAGCCTAATGACAAATTCATCCATACCACTATCTTTTTTCATAAAATGCAGCCCCCTGTTGTTATTATGCATTTGTCTCAAAAATGTTCTATTTTACAAGCGTAATGAATAGTTTTGAAAGTATCTATTACTCCAAATTTGATATTTATTCCAATTTATTTATATCGAATAATACAGATAAATTCAAACATCGTTTCCTTGTAAATGCATCGTAACGCGTCAATTATCTAGCGTGGGCTGCATTTTATGCATCTCCGAACACCGTGGCGTCTTCCATGTTATGATGCAAAAAAAAGCGTTAATTATAACCTCGCGATTAGAAGCTGTCTTATTTTTAAACCAGCCAGAATCTCATTACAAGATATTGCTACTGACTGTGTAAAACAACGGGTAAGTTGTACAAATATGTCGTTTAATAACACCATACGTTAGAGTTTAATTCATGATTCCTCTTATACATGACGGTATTGCAGTGAAAGAATTCCATACAATATTGAATCTATTCTTCGACGTGAATTTGATAACAGTGCTATATAACTCTTTTATGAATGAAACACATTTTGCATACACAGTGAAAAGTTCTTTGAATATTTGATGCATTTACCTGTTTTGTTACATAACTATATTTTAAAGGTTAGTATCAATTTGCAGGTATAATAAAAATGAAGTTTTCCGAAGGAGATGTTGTACTTGCTAAACATCCAGCCACAGCCGAGTATCACGTAGGAAAAATATTAAGCGTGAGGGGCGAACAATACAAAGTCCAGTTCGAAGCAGGCAATGAACATAGTGTTCATTCCAACGACATTAGGGTATTCTTTTTTACTGTTTTTAATGTTTAATTCTAAAGTATGCACTGCAGGTGCTTGATTTTGGAATAATTTAAAATTCTAGGTGAGCAGGCCATCTCGGAGCGTGACAAGATCTAGAAGTAAGGGCAGAATGAGTCCCTCTCGATATTCTCCCAGCAGAAAATCACCGAGTAGACGTTCACCTGGAAGACCTGCGTCATCTGTGAATAGAAAACTAAGGGGCAGACTTGCAAAAGTTACCATACCACGAGTAGAAATTAAGAATGGTAAATATACTGTTTATAAGTAATGGCATATTGTATTGAATTATACCATTAAGTAATGCAACTGTTACCATGTGTAGATGTACCCAATGATGAAAATATTGTTAGCAAAAAAAGTATAAATGACAATGACAGTCCTATGGAAACGCTCCCTCTACAGTTTCGATTAAACGAACTTGGAGTTACGCGTAGATCGATGAGATTGTACTCTGCTACACTGAAACCTGAACCAGACCATAAAACGATTACGTTGACGAGAAATATTAACAGAGCTGCCTCGCTTCCTTTGGAAAGGAAGAGTCAAGTGCTTGACTTTATTTATGACACGAAAGAAAGAGGTCACTCAGTGCAAAGAGATCAAGTAAGGTTTTCTCTATACAGTATTTATTATAAATTGAATTTGTAATTTGTGTTTATTAGTACTTTGTTTCAGACTCTGTTAAAACGACTGAATTACGAAGAAGATGTGAAATTAGATTCACAAGTAATAGAAAAGCGCGAAAAAGAAATAAAAATGATCCGCGAACCACAAGAATGGGGAGGATGGTTTGGCACTCTTATTCTTATATTCTTGACACCCATGCTTACGATATTACCACAACTGATGTGTACAACAGATCAGTGTAAATTTGAGTATCCTGATATACCCACAGATTTAAATTCTTACATAAATTTAAAAGCTTTTGTTACATACTTGGGATTCTTTTTATTCGTGACTATCGTTTCGATCACTCCAATCGGAAAAAAAGTTGATGGACCACAAAGTAGAATTGGAAGATTGCAATATCGCTTAAATGGTAATTCTCCATAGTTTTCAAATTTTTAGCTATTTCGAAGAACGTTTAAGCGAAATTGTAACTTATTCTTTTCCAGGATTTTTGTGTGCTCTTTTATCGTTAAT
Organism: Hylaeus volcanicus; assembly: GCF_026283585.1. Lineage (NCBI taxonomy): Eukaryota > Metazoa > Arthropoda > Insecta > Hymenoptera > Colletidae > Hylaeus > Hylaeus volcanicus. Next base: position 12,679,913 of record NC_071982.1, read on the forward strand.
TATATTTATCACTTGTATATATAAAGAATTCGAAGTCGGCGATTTTATTATAGAAAATTATATACAATTTTCGATCAGCGGTTGGATACTCGGTGTAGTCTTGTCATTATTGTTATTTATAAAGGGAAGTAAAGCGCCAGTAGCAAATCTCAATATATATGGATCTACAAACAGTGTGATCTACAATTTTTGGCAAGGAAGGGAAATAAATCCACGAATCGGTCCATTGGATATTAAAATGAACTTTTTCCGCACAGCCATGATAACTATGGTAATACCTTTTCCAAAAATGTTTGCACTTACAAAAGCATAAAGTATACCTCGTATGTCTACATTAAAATTTCAGATTATCATAAACTTGGCTATCGTCACGAAAGCAATCGAAGAAGCCGAAAATTATAGTATAGAACACCTCAACATGAGTGTCCTACTAGTTGCCTCCTTACAAATAATTTATTCAATGGACGCACTTTTCTTTGAGTCTACAATTTTGACGACTTTCGAAGTAATGTACGAGGGAACTGGTTATATGTTGTGTACGGGTTATATGCTATATCCATTTTTACCCACTCTTACGACTAAATACATGCTCTATCACAAGTAAGTGGGAAGGGATAAATAAAAATATCAGAAGAAACACCAACGAAACTAAATATTTCCTTTTTAGGGAACAATTCAACTATTGGCTTGCACTTCCTGCAATCGGTTTTATAATTGGTTATTTATTGTACAGGATTAGTAATTCACAGAAAAATGAATTCAGGAAGAACCCCTTGTCACAGTCATTGCCTCGTAAGTAATTAAACCATACTTTTAGACTAATACGTGTTTTGAAATACTTATTTAGATTATGTTACAGATCTAGACACTATTCCCACGATTCGTGGTAAGAAGCTTATAGTATCTGGATTGTGGGGTCACGTAAGGCATCCAAATTACTTGGGCGATATAATTATGTGGTGGTCGATTTCGTGTACAAGTTTGGCATGTGATATTCTGCCTTATTATTATGCAATTATGTGCACCGTATTGTTAGTACACAGAGCAATAAGGGACAATGAACGTTGTAAAATGCGTTACGGTTTAGCTTGGGAACAGTACATCTCACGTGTTAAGTACATGATTTTATATCGTATATTTTAGACCAATGTACACACAATATATGTAAGGTATTGTTAGATACCAAATTGTGTCGCAAAGTTGTACCTTTAAATCATCTGCAATGCTCATTACTTTATAGAACAATTTTAATATGTTTATGTATTAAATAATCAACGCGAGGGCCCAATAATTAAGGAGATCTGAAAACCAAAAAGAATGACAATGAAATTTAATATTAGTTTTAAGTATACAATTTATTCACTTTTTTTTTAATTTCTAAGATAATGAGAGAAATGCTATTTTAGAAAAAGATAAGAATTATCTATATACAAAATGTTCATATATTGGTAGGACCTACTCTAGCACTAGAAAACAAAAAATGTTCGTATGTTTATACGAATTTCTATTTTATTGTCTTCTAGTAGACATATTTCTATAAAAAAGACATTGAATAAAAATTGTTATACTTTTATACAGATATGTATAATCAACAATTGACAAATAAATAATTTTTCTAGCAATGCATAGTTGTAAAATTATACAAACAAACCAATAAATGAAGATGTATCAAACGAAATTGTCGCTGTTTTTACCTGCTTTATGTTTATTTAAATAACGAATCATTTATTATGGAAATTTATTAAAATGATGTCCAATTTCAGCAATCTGTTGCGTTTTTGGCGCGTAATATGACAGCATGACAATGCAGTAAGAGCAGTGTTGCAAGGTTTTGTTTCACAGCAATCTTTGACAATTTCATTAATATCAAAATGGTATCTTTTTTTGGTGAAGTAGTATTCCCAGTTTCCAGAGCATTTTGGGATGGGGAAGACGAAGGTGGACCAAGTGAACGTACAGGTAATCAATTGTAAGTTGTATGTTCATTTGACCTAACCTCTTCGCTGTAAACATTCAACAATTTTTGTTATCATCTCTAATATGTATCTTCAGAGAATTTTCTCTTCGATGGCTGAAAGAAAAACCAGCACGAATCGAAACGTTAATAGTGGTCGAAGGCAAAATGTTACTCGGTAATATTTGTTTACATTTGCCAGCGTCTATAATATCGATAGCGTTATAAATGTTTCTAACGAATTTATAGATTTCACGAGGGAATGTTTATGCCAAAATGCAGAAGAGGTGTGCCTTGTAGAAGATGAAAATAAAACGAAAGTGTGTATAATTTATCAGATTAACGACGAAGTATATCTGTGCATCGTATCTCCACAGTTGGACATCAAATTTTCTGGAAAACTTGTGGATAAGGCAAGTATATTTCGCTGAAGTATATTTATATAAAATATTACTGCTTTACATTAACATTACTGATCTTCTTAGATGTCTGAGATCTTGACGAATTCAAACTCTACAATTTGTGTAACGTGCCACCACGTGTCACAATTCAAGTGTAAGAACATACCTGCCACACCATCTTTTCTAAGAATGTTAGCTACAAAAAGTGGAGAGAATGTTTGTAGTTTAAAAGAGCCCCTATTAGAACAGCCTAACATTGTACATGGGGTGGCAGCAGGAGGTTGGTATCCAATAATGCACATGTTTCCAGATATAATTTTAATAATAAAGTTGTATATTTCTTTTCAGTTTTGTCATATGCAGAATTCATGGAGCTACCTGCAGTTTTATACGTTTTGTACATAGATAATTTTGTATTGGACTCGGTGTCCGCGGAACCTCTTTTAAAATTATTTACAGCAATGAATTGTACACTGCGTAATGTTTCATTTGGTGGAAAAAATTTTTTTAGTAAAGGAAATCTTTATATTTAAAACTGACCATCTGTTATCTTAGAAATTTTGTTTACTTAATTAAGATAGATATTGATAATACAAAAACTCTAGACTCAAGTTCTATCATCGATAGCAAACCTTACATATATACAATATGTACAAGACTTATTTAGTATTCTTTCAATAATACTAATTTTAAAATAATGAAACTTAAATTAATATATACTATGTTGCTGATCAAGGATTTATGCCAATATGTTAAGAAAAAGAAGGCCTCACGACCAGAAAGAGTTACTTTTTTAACATGTTGGCGTAAATTTTATGATAACACATCTGTAAAAATTACGCTCTTAGTATCATAAGTTTCCATGTGTTAAGGTTGCGGTGGATAATATGTGCGCGGTGCGGATGCTGGTGGTACTGGATTATTTGGAGCGAAGTATGACGCATTCGTAGGATAAGGATATGGTTGGAAGGGTGGTTGGGTTGTGGTAGGAGCAGGTGGTGCAGGTCTAATTGTACTTGTCGTACCAATATGGTGCATAGGTGGTGCAATATGGTTCATTGCATTCACAGGAGGGGGAGGTACGGAAACATTTGTCGGAGGGAACGCTGGTGGATAGGTGGTACTGTTAGGTGGGAAATTAGCTGGATATGTTGGGAAGTGTGGCGGTACATCCATTGGTTTTACTGTGTCTGCAGCATCAGTAGTTGGACATCCATTCGCGGAGACTGCAACTCCTTCGACCTTGGCTGACTTTCCTGGTGTAACTACAATATAACAAATAAAGGGGTTTATTTTTTAATTACTACACTAACGAAGCATCACATCTCATACCGTTTGGTGTAGTAGATGCTGATGCTTCACCGGGAGGCACTGGTACAGCTCTTTCTCTACACGGTTCGTTGGATGGCGTCATAGGGGGAGAATCTGGCGGTTTTGCATTATTAGCTTGCGAATATAAATCTAATACTTGATGACATATATCTAGAAAGAAAAGAACGAGATGTGTGTACTATGAAATTTTAAGGTTTAAACTCAAAACCAATTTTAAGTACACTTTTATGGAGTTAGAAACCTTCTAGAAGATCCATAGTAACATCTTCAACGAACATGTCCCACCAACGTAAGTGTTTCTGTTGTCTTCCATTCCAGTCGACCACTTCAAATTTACTAAGTTTCCCAGCTAAATACATGAGTGCAACAGCTATAATTTCAGGTTCCCATTGCAATGACAGTGTCGTGCATAAACTGTGTGAGAAAGTAACAGACATGTAGACACTTTAAGTGTTAAGTAGTATTATATTGTTATTACCTGTCATTAACAAATGTCCAAGCCATTTGAACCATCTTTTGTAGTTTATTTTTATCACCTTTAAGACACTTTGCATACTTTAATAAGTAGCTATAAGGATGTTCTACTTGCAGATCAAATTTAATAGTTTGTAACAAAATTCTTTCTAGTGTCATCACTTCTTCCTATAGAGCAAGAAAACTTGTAATAGTAACATTATTTAGTACATTAACAAACATAAATTGGAAAACCTACTTTGGGATCTTCTCCAAATGTTGTAAATTTTTGTTCAGTCAATAAAGTTTTTGCTGTTTTAATAATATCTTTACATTTCTTTGGTGTTTCTTCTACTTTACCTGCCAGGAACAAACAACAGCATGCGGTCACCTAAGTAACACCAAACACAAAAAATACATGTAAGTGACGCAACAGCTATTTGTTTGATAAAAGTTATGATAATAGATGTATATGAATATAAACTATACAATCTGTTATCAAAGAATTGAAAGTACTCACATATCGTGGAAAGTTCTTAAATGAATGGAACATATAGAATCTATGGAAGTAAACAACGCCAGTAGCCATTGTATTGTAACCTAAGTCCATTTTTGTGCCTGTGTCTATTATGAAACGTGCACCCTCTTTCCTGTATCTGCACTCTGTCTCATAATCGATCCCATCCTGAATCGATGGAGTGTTTCGCAGTTCCTTCTTCTCATAATACCAGCATGGCATTTTCGTACTTGAAAAGAAATACTGACATGACACAACTTTACATACAATGTTTATATGTTATTAATTATTTTACAGAATGAACATCTTTTCGCCACATAGAAGTTCTAATGAATATAATAATTAATAAAAAGAAAAACTGTTATAAATAATTAGAAGAAGGAGAAGTGAATGATAGTAAAATTGAATTCGTCTGAACTTGTATAGGTTAGGATAATTACCGATGCGAACAATGTTCCCTTCTTTCACTTGCTTATTCACTTGCCTATTTTTGTATATATATCACAGAAACGGCTCAATTCAAAAAATAATTCTACAGTTTATGGTGTTAACAATTTCAAAATATTCGTTATGAATTTATCTGCAGTTAACTTTTTCACAAAAACATGCAATGATGCACTGCGTGAACATAGCTGTACTTCAATGTTCTGAATCAAACATATGATCAAACATGAACAAAATTCTTAACCATACTTTATTACAATAATTAACATCTATTTGTTATTTTTATTGCAATTTACTGTTCATTATTTCATTAAATCTATTATTTTTATTACATGTAAAATGTATCGTTAATCCCTGTGAGCAAATCACGTGGTTATTAGAGTCATCTTCTTGGTAAATGAATCATATTTCGAATAACGAGTAAGAGATAAAAAAATCTCTTATTTGTTACTCGATTAATACAAATGACGTTTGAATTATGGAATATTTTACATTTATTTGATAATATCCAACTATTTTAGTCGAATAAACATAATCCTGATTTACAATCAAGATTTACTGCATTAGTACATGACATTACTTATCCGTAAATATGTTTACATTCGAAGATAAGTTTGTAGCCTATATCGATACCTTATCAATTAGTCATTTAATCCTACATTAATCAAAATCTAGTTCAGGTTTTCTCTGAAAAGAGATCTGTTCTGAATTTCTGAAAGTCGTTGTATATCTGAAAAGGAGTGTATAGCATCGCGTAAAATTGATCACTTGGACATTTAGTTTATGCGTGTCTCGTTACGAGTACAGTAGTTAGTCAGTCGCCCGAGTATTTAATTCGAAGTACAATCAAGTATAATGTTTACTAAAGGACTTGCAAAAATCGTTTCTCCAAATTAAGTGTCATTATTTCGGATTCTTGCTAACAGAAAATACCGTAAGAAAAACTTAAAATAATCATAACTGTTCTCGAACAGTTTCAAATATATTAATTAATTTCGCGACATGTATCTGTGATTCATATCTCAGCAACTCGATGGTTTACTTTTTTTTCCCCCATTGTTGATTGTTGACAGTTCAATCAATAACGTATATGTAAAGGTGACTTCTTAGCTTAATTACTGAACAAAACGACTTTGATATAACGCGATTCCTATTCATGATACGTATATACACTTTGCTTATCGTAATATCGTGCTTTATATAGATATTCCATCAAATATACGTGTGTTTTAATTATATTCTTCGTCGTTTTCTACGAAGTTTATTGAAAAGCAGCCATTTCGCTTGGTTTTAAAGCAGGTGCTTCCGGTGTTCCGTGTCCACATTATCCGTGGTCTCGGTTGTGTAAATTAAACGCAACTAAATGTTAATTTATGACGACCGCGCACGCGGGAATATTCTACGACAACGTCTACAGTTTCGCGAACAATAACGCGACATCAAGTATAATGCCGTTGGCGACTCTAACAGTCCCTTGGTCCGAGCAACATGTAAACGAGAAGGTAATGTTTACATGTCAAAACAACTGCCTGGTTTTTAAATGATTCCCATTCATGAAAGTTAAATTACAATTGAAAGTTGAAATACTACAATATACTTCCTTCTTTAGCAATCTGTAGAGATTCTTCCAGCAGAGGCTCAAGAGGAAGCGATGATCACCCAGGGAAACGTGGTTGAACCACGTTCTAATGGGTGCTCTGAGTCCCATGAGATTGAACTACGCGAGGTAGTACGAGATGGTCATGAGAAAGCAGACCCATCTCAATTTGAGCTTCTCAAAGTTCTCGGTCAAGGTTCTTTTGGAAAGGTAGTTAAGTTTGTTACGTGTTGATACATAGAGGATGGGAAGCCTGATTGAGTAACTAGATACCATGGATAGAGACACCAACTGCAACACTTTCAGAAGATTAAATTGCAACATTTTTCTAAAGGAATATATATGGCTGCCATCCTTGATGTATTAAGCCTTCCAATATGGAATGGTTAGACGCTAGATCAGTCACAGCAACCAGAACCCATATTGAAAGAGTTAAGAAGGAATTAACACGAATCTAGGTGCAGTTTTTACAAATAAAATTCTTGGGTTTAGGTATTCTTAGTGAGGAAAGTTGTCGGTAAAGATAGCGGGACACTTTATGCCATGAAAGTTTTGAAAAAGGCAACATTGAAAGGTGTTTATTGAGTTAAATGTCTGAGAGTAGCTCTGAAATGTTTAAATCAACAACAAATATCTAAACAGTTTAAGTATAAAATGTGAAAATTATTTTCAGAGCTATTCTCTTCTTACAAATTGCTTTTCTCTTTTGTTTAAAGTGATCTAATGTTCCAATGTTACCTTAGTTCGGGACAGAGTTAGGACAAAGATGGAAAGGAACATACTAGTGGATGTTGAGCATCCATTCATAGTTCGACTACATTATGCATTCCAAACAGAAGGCAAACTTTATTTAATTTTAGATTTCTTAAGAGGTGGTGACCTGTTTTCAAGATTAGCTAAAGAGGTACGTTTTAATCATTGAAATTGATCTATTATGTTAATTGTTATTGCACAAACATTTATCTTTATCATTATAGGTAATGTTTACAGAGGATGATGTAAAGTTTTATCTAGCCGAACTTGCTCTTGCACTGGATCATATACATAAACTTGGAATTATTTATAGAGATCTCAAACCAGAAAAGTTTGTATTTAATTATTTATCAATAAGCATCAGTAAACTATGCAGATTTGATGTTTTTCTTTTGTTTAAAATAGTATTCTACTGGACACAGAAGGCCATATATCTTTAACTGACTTTGGTCTGAGCAAGCAACCGTTAGACGATTGTAAGGCGTATTCATTTTGTGGTACGGTAGAGTATATGGCGCCTGAAATAGTTAATCGAAAAGGGCATTCGTTTGCTGCTGACTGGTGGAGTTTTGGTGTTCTTATGGTTAGTCGTACCGCGAAGAAACACATTCTAACTCCAGTCTTTATGATTTGCGAAGCATAAACTTTCAATTTTCAGTTTGAAATGTTGACTGGAGCTCTGCCATTTCAAGGCGCTAATCGTAAGGAAACAATGACGCAAATATTAAAGGCAAAACTTAGTATGCCTCTTAACATTTCACCGGAAGCACAGGCGCTTCTCAGAGTACTATTTAAGAGAAATCCCGCAAACAGACTTGGATCTGGTAATCACTCACGCTCATCTTTAAAGATGGGTTGTTTCCTTATAAGTTAATTAGTTATATTTGTTTTATCGTCACTTTAGGCGGAGTGGAAGAAATCAAAAACCACGTGTTCTTTGCGACAATCGATTGGGATGCTCTTTACAAAAAAGAGATAAAACCTCCCTTCAAACCAGCCGTTAGTCAAGAAGATGATGCATTTTATTTTGATAGTGAATTTACATGTAAAACGCCTAAAGGTAACATTGGTGAATAGTCTTTCTAACACTTCTTGCTATTCGTTAAGGAAATACACCGATCTCAACGTTATAAAATACTTTAGATTCTCCCGGGGTACCACCAAGCGCTAACGCTCACGAATTGTTTCGTGGGTTTAGCTTCGTTGCACCGTGCCTTCTCGAGGATCATCTCAAAACACCTGAATATAAAAACTGTGATAGTCTCAGTGCAACTTTTCCAACTTACGTGAGCCCTATTTCCGTGACCGATGAATATGAATTTAAACAAGAAATCGGTAAAGGAAGCTACAGTACGGTCTATTTAGCTGTTCACAAAGTAACCAAGACAGAGTATGCTGTAAAGGTAATATTATCAATATTTGAATCGCGTTAAATCCAAGTCTATCATAGACTGACGATCGTTTTATGATAGATAATTGAGAAATCCAAAAGAGATCCAACCGAGGAAATTGAAATTTTACTTCGATATGGAAGACACCCGCATATTGTAACTTTGAGAGCTGTTCACGAGGATGACAAACGAGCTTATCTTGTGTTAGAGTTGTTACGAGGAGGAGAACTGCTCGATCGCTTATTGCAGAGACGTAGTTTAACAGAAAGAGAGGCAGCAGAAGTAATGTACACGATTGCCAGCGTGGTTCATTATTTGCATGAAAATGGGGTATCTACCAAACATTTCTTCATAATCATTCATTCAACTTAGCACACTCTAAATCTATTTTTTGCAATTAACAGGTTGTTCACCGGGATCTAAAGCCATCCAATATATTATACTCAAAGCCAGGAGCTGATCCAGCGACTCTTTCCCTATGCGATCTGGGTTTCGCGAAACAGTTACGCGCAGAAAATGGTTTACTAATGACGCCATGTTATACAGCAAATTTTGTAGCGCCTGAAGTGCTAAAACGTCAAGGATACGATGCTGCTTGCGATATTTGGTCCCTTGGTGTTTTACTATACATCATGTTAGCCGGGTAATTGAGCTATCAATAATGAAGAACATAAGAATATTAGATTCGACTCAAGATGAAGATAATTCAATACTGACTGGTCTATTTTTATCTTTTAGATACACTCCGTTTCGCAACAGTCCTGGAGACAGCGCAACTGATATACTAGATCGCATTGGTCCTGGCTACATCGACACTGAAAGCGGCATATGGTGTCAAATCTCCACCGAAGCTAAGGAACTAGTGAAGAGGATGTTACACGTAGATCCTAACCGAAGGCCTACCGCAGCTGCAGTATTAAAGTATTCGTGGATTGCCAATCGCCACAGACTTCCTCAGAAAGTATTACCATATAGCACTAGGGATCCACACAGCCTAAAAGTATGTTGCTCACGTCCAATTCAAGTGTTGTTTAGAAAGAAAGTGGCTCAGTATCTTACAACAAATTGTGTTTTCAGAGGGCAGTCGCGGAAACTTACAGAGCAATGTCTAGTAGTCCTAGATCACCACACATCGGCCCTGTCGTTATGTCTGAACTGGCTCGTCGAAGAACGCAAGCCAAACCGGCTGGCCCTACCGAAGTCTAAACCCGGTCTTCCGTTCTACGTTGGCGAAAAATGAGAGGATAATCGAATAAAGATTCAAGTTCAAACAAATCTGCCACGCACACGTGTACGTTACGCTAAAGTACAAGGGGAGGACGTTGAATGTCGCTACTACAACTATTATTCTTATTACAATTGCTACTTCTACTACTATTGTTATTGTAACATTTATCGAGTGTGGGTATCTATATCGAATCGATGAACATAATGTGATATTTATTTATACATATTTTTTTGTTATGTTAAACGTATATGCATGCATCGGTAAATGTGTGCATTGCCATATTGAGATCCGAAAACACTCTAACCTTAGCAACCAAAACGTAATAATTTAAAATGAAATATATATTGTACATTTTTAATTATCATTTAAATTACGTTTTTATCGTGCGAAGCGTCGACGAGCATTTACGATTTATATATACATATATAAATATGATCTACGTATACAAGAAAGACTATATTTTGTCAATATGAATCTAGTATTTCTCGTGCAATGTTCAAATGTAGCTATAGTACATACTAATTTTATAAGAGTGCCGTTACTGATACGATTCAAATCACCAAATTTCTCTCTATTCTGGTTAAAAATTCATGTATGTGTATAGAATAGAAGAATCCACTTAAATTCATATTTTCGATTTTAATATAATATATGAAAGATGGGAGAAGATGATATCGGAGAATATTTTAAATCTATAATCTGTATTGTACATGATTATCATTAAAACTGATATAAATATATGTGAAAAATGATATTTCTACATGATACATGATACATTCTGGGCGAGGGGGGGGGTGAGGGGGGGGGTTGTTGTCTAGTTTTATCAAACTGACTCAAATATTTATGTTTTAAACTAATAATAATGACGAAAAATATTACTTTTTATTTTCCAATACTTTTCTTTTAAGGAGATTCAATTTTTCCACTTTTTAACATTTTTTTATTTCAGAAGTTTCCACTTCCTTGAATGGTATGTGTGTAATATTAAGTTTGGGGAGTATCTTTTAACAAATTGCAGCATGATTGGATCAGCAATTTGTAAAAGAACTTTACTTATTGAAAATACAGGGTGATCCGCTCGGTAACAGACACAATGGATAACCACAACGATAGCCGACCGTCATTGTAGACTTTATGACGGTGGCCCCCACAACGAAAATGCCACAAGTGTGTGCCAAGGGACGTTTCTGCTCGCCAAACTAACCGTCCTCAGTTACTCAATATTTTCTGTTTCACTTGCACCAAGGACCGAGCGATACGTCAGCGGCCCGCGTGAAAGTTTGAACGCGCAAAGGTTTGAAAACGCGCGACGTGCCCGCGCATACCTGCGGGATGTCACTTCACCGCTAGCCAGGTGGAAAAGGATAGGACGAAATATGAATTCTTCGCTAATAAAATCGATGATACGTCTAAAGTATACGCACATGTAGAACTGGAAACTGTTTATTTCGTATGTTTGAAGTTTCAGATTATGAAGGAGATTTTATATACCTGCAACTTTCAAAGTAATGCGAATTTCAAGAATCTTCAAACATTGCATTTTTTCATTTATTTATATTAGTTACATTAAAATGTTTTTAAAAATAAGTCATACACAGTATTTTTTATTTTGGCTACAAGAAATTATTTTTCCCTTAAACTACTCAGTAGTATTTACAAATGCTTTTGAAGAACTTTAATTAAATAAAAAGAAATTCAAATTTTCCCCTATTTTAGGAGTATGGTCAGCGCCTCTATTGAGAAAACGCTCAAGTTTGTCGTGGATAGTTTCTTTTTTCACCGTTAGATGGCGTTATTTTTACTGTTTTTTACCGACACCTATCGGTATATTACCATAGTTAGGTAAACGCCATGTAAATTAACGCCATCTAGCGGTGAGAAAATGATTCATTGAGGACAAACTTGGGCGTTCTCCCGATAGAGGCGCTGACCATACTCCGAAAATTAGTTCGGTTTATTCGCCGCTAGATGGCTATTCAGTTCATCAAAAATAGCGGGAACCCACAAGAAAAACTGTGATAGTTTAAAAGTTAAAAGAATAAAGAAGGATAATATTTAATAAAATACAATGATAAAATACACTTCATTTTTCAATTGTTGCTTTTTTCAACATTCATGGATCATAACCTATTTCGAATTTCACTTGTGTTGTAGTGGAATTGAAATTAGTATACAAATTGTTGCGTAATTGTTTATGTAAGATGCGTTATAGTATCAACATTTTTTACAAGCTTACGACATATGCGATATTTATTCTAAGCTTATCGATATTGTTATCAATACTATATTCACGAGAATAGTATCCACTCGCGTGGAGAACATTAGATAGTTAAACATAATTATAACGGCTTAAAAATTGTTGCTTTTACCACGTAAAGGTCAGTTGCATTTCTTGTTAAACAGATGTGAAGAACAGAATTCGTTTATCCAAATATCAAATAATTTGTTCATACAATTAATTAATAAAATCATAATAAAAATTAAGGCACATGTGCTTGGATCTTGAATGCCAAGATCATAGAACATGTGTCTTTGCTTGGCCTGGTTCTTTCTTCTGTCTGAAACTTAAAATAAAGTAAATTCAGTCCACACAGTAACTCAATGATGACAAAATATCAAGTACTTATAATCGATGTACATTTTTAAAATCGGATATAATTAGTATCAATCACGTAACATGTAAGGTATTCTCGATGCGACGATGCGACGCGCAAGCGCTCTGTATTCGATGAAAACGTGGTAACTGTTTTATAGTTTATTAAACCGCGGATTTCCGTGCTTTCCTTTACACAAATACTCACGATAATTAGCTGTAGTTTCGCATTACTTATCTATTAATAATTTCCTGCAAAGGTGAGACGTTTCTTGGTATTCTAAAAGATGTTTGTTGGTCTAACGAAATGAGGAACGCGGAACAGAGAGAGCGAGAGAGAGGAAAAAAGAGGACATGGTATTGTCAGTGAAGTTAAATCATTTTTATCCACTGTAATCTTCTCTTCTTATACGTATTTAATATACTTCAACGGTGAAGTAACGTGTAAAGTGTGAGGTGGATTAAATTGAACGATTCAATCGTTTCGAGATTAGATAATTCACGAATATGCTTGTACTTTTCTCATTTGCGTTCGATTAATGTTTCCATAAGAGAACTCGCACGATTTGCGGTATGTTTTGCACCAGGAAATCAATATTTCGAAGACCCTGTAATCTTATTTCCTCCCATGGCTTGCAAGCATCTTGACACGTCGCGAAAAGCCACTGGGGTTACGTGTTTCCTGATATTTGTTTAATATTTACGCGCCCATTTTTGCGCACGATTTTTCTGTAAATTATGATGTTTCCGGCGTTTTCTGTCAGCTGATCCTCGATTGTTCACAGTTTCGAGTAGAGTGGTTATCTGTACAAGCGAAATTTCAAATTGTGGTTCGAAAAATGATAATAGACATTTGCGTCTATACTTTCCCCACGTGTGGACGTCTTCACTTAAAGTTCTAGATAACGAGAACTTTTAAATGATAAGAAATAATTCTTTCGAGTATGGTTCCATTTTTGTTTTTTAGAACCTTTGCAATAGGTATGGAATGATTCGGTTGAAGTGAACTGAATTCTTATTTTATATTAATCTGTGTGTATTATAAATCCTTTGCAAATGGAGCTTGATTATATTAAACTTATCTTTTCACCATTTCTTATATGTATCTGTAAATTTATTACAAACTCATCACCATTGCATTAAAATAATATTTACGTACACTGCTTTCCTGCATTTCATTAATATTCATGCTTCAAAGTATCTATCTGCAAAGGGTTGACTTTCATAATAAATACATAAATCTATAACGATATCGCTATTATTTTTAGGTGCTCGCAATATGCTTCAGAAAGGTCCTAGGCCATTAGTCTTATGCGGCCCATCTGGAAGTGGGAAGAGTACATTGATAAAACGTCTATTCGAAGAATTCCCAGATAAATTTGGATTCTCTGTTTCTCATACAACAAGAACACCTAGGCCTGGTGAGGAGGATGGGAAGCATTATTATTTCACAACTAAGGAGAAAATGCAAAAACAGATAGAGCAGGGCGAATTCCTTGAAACTGCTACCTTCAGTGGAAATTTATATGGCACTAGGTGACTGTTAATACTGTCGCTGTAATTTTTCAAGTAATAACCACATTAATTTTAACCACCCTTTTTTATATTTTCAGTAAATCCGCTGTGGAAGATGTACAGCAAGCGGGTAAAGTGTGCGTGCTAGATATTGAAATGCAAGGTGTAAAACAGATCAAGCAAAGTTCTCTTGATCCCTTGTACATATTTATTAAGCCACCGTCCGTAGATGAATTAGAGAAAAGATTGAGGGATAGACAAACTGAAACAGAGGACTCCTTGCAGCGTAGATTATCTATTGCTAGAACAGAAATGGAATATGGTAGGCAATTAACATATTATTCATTAATGTTTCCTAAAACATTCTGAGAGATTTTTGTATTTTACATGTAAATGTGTTGTATTTCAGGTGAAAGCCCTGGTAATTTTGATATAGTAATCGAAAATGATAATTTGTCTAAGGCATATGACAAGTTACGAGACTTTATACTCTCGAACTTGGAACAACAACGTAAAACAGGTGTGTAATATAATTGAAACATGTGTTCGTATGTTTACTCAATTTCCTGTTATTGTTTATATTTTTAATACTTTACAGAATGCTAAACCGATGCTTCCCAAGGATGTATATTTACTGGATATCATAGTATAATTATTTTTATATATCATTACGTGATTTATAGATAATAGGCAAACATGTGTCGAATTACTTAGGCAAATAACTTTTTATACAGCAGTAAGTTGAGTTTATCATTGAAAGATGTTATAAAGAATCTTTCAGATTTTTGATGTGTGTAATAATATTACGAAAATTCAACTAACGATACTTAACTTTCAAGATACAAATGATAAATTGTTATAGTCTCGAATGAAATCACAAATAAGAAAACATAGAATTAGTACGTACGTAATTCGTTATAAACCAGTATTTCATCAGGATGGACGTATGCAAAATCATTTGTTTGCTACGCAACAGCAATCCTAACCTATTTATTGGTAGCCCGTATATTCATGTCTCTACTTTCATAAGTGTACAGTACAATTTTCACATTGCGATGAGCTGTGTATTCCTAAAAGTTAGGTTAGGATATGACTTTATATTTATATTAGTTTATTTTCTGTAAGGTAACTTAATATTACTTCGTTAGATCCAATATCTTTCATGCGATATGCTTGTTGAATGCCTTTAAAGAAAGAAATTATTTTTACATTTGCAACGTGGTAGGAAGCGTAAATTGTATCTGCCCTTGAAGAAGGCACTTTGTCGCGTAAGCATGAAAAACTTTAATACGATAAACAGTGTTAAATGGATAAATATTATATAGGACAGGTTGAGAGAAAAATGCCTCTAGAACTATGCGAAATGTGGCTCCTTTAATAGTCTTACTGTTCTTTAATAATTTTACTATCGTTTAGGTAGTTAGAAATGAAATTGTACGATTCACGGATCCTAGTTGCTAGTTTTTTTGTTTATTTCAAAGTAAACGAGTATTTGTATGTTGTACGAATATGCGATGGGTTATAAAAGAGCGTGAAATGATCTTTAGATGAAAGATATCTTGCCGAATGTATGCGGAGAACCGTCAATTCGTATGAAGACAGAACTAAGAACAGACTAGATATCCAAAAAAAAAAAAAATTTGGAGAATTAAATATAATATTGTAGATGTAGCTAACTGAGACTATTCACCAAACGAAGTTGTGTTCCAATAGCGTAGGTTACTTATAAAGTACTTGTGGTTTTATCCTCGTACTTGTCTTTATATCAGCAGACATACCATTAATTACAGCATTCAGAGTCATTTCACGAGTTCATTTGCATCAGTATCATATTTATCATCGACGAGAAAGGAGAAAGTATCACGCTAACATTCCTTCATGAACATTCGCTTTCGATCAGAAGCGTTTCATGTATATTATTTATTCGAGACACTAGAGAAAATCGTGTTCAAAACTTGAAACGTATCCTTCGTGTTATCGTCGTTTCGTATGACATGTTTGTAGTGTGTTTACATGTTCAACGTTACCTTCATCGTTCTGTTTATCAAACACGAGCATGTTGTTGCTTCCACGACAAAAAATAAATATTTTCCTATACATGGTTACTACTTGTTAATGCATGTATGGTTAATTCATGTAACGATAACACGATATTTAAATAGACGAAGCGTAGCGACATATGTACACGTTGTTATAGAAAATTGTACTATTGTTGTAGCATACTGTATTGAATAAATATTTAAAACGGTACATCTCAACATACAATTAACTGCTTTGTTGTGGCAAAACTATTTCTGAATGTCTCGTAGCGTCTATAAATTCCAAATTTAATATACAGGGTGTAAAGAAAGAGTCTGAAAAGATCGAAAGAATTACCATTCTTTCTTTATAACACCAATTTTTTAGTTATTCACGACTGATGACGTCGAGAATAGTCACGTTTCGGCCAATCTCCATGATGATGACGAGTCTTGTGTTTAGGCACCTCGCTGACCTCGATGGACGCGACCTTCACGTCTTTGTCTTCGGAGATCTTCTTCATTTCCTCTTGGATAAGATTGTCCCCGTAATTTCTAGGCACAGACTCCTTTATCGGTTCCTTTATATCAGGCACGCTCTGGATTTTGTTTTCGGCGACTGGTTTCTTGGAGAAAATGTAATTGATCACCTGAGGCCGCGGTGCAAAAATATTCTCCGATGGATAAGGTTCAGCCATCGATCCAGAATCTCGTTGATCCTTCAACGAAGGTACGTTCGTCTCGGTGGGTCCTCGAGTGCCTACAGTTTCCTGTTCAGGTTGATTCTGGTATCGAGTCGACCCCACAGCTCCCATGGAATCTTTATTAGCAAGGTCTCGCGTCGTCAACCTTCTCATCAAGTTCAAAATGCTTTCGTCGTCCAATCGAAGTCGACTGGTTAAGTCTGCAGGCTGCTCTCGAACTTCCTCGTACAACTCCTGCCTCGGATCGCGACCATTTTTCAAGGAGTCCAAGCCCTGGCCACGAACTGATCGCTCGATCTCGTACACTGGGTCAGGGACGACCATTTGTCGACGATACGAGGGATCCTGGTATTTAGCCCGATGCAAATAATTCTCGAGGGTGTTCCAATTCTCCAGGTCCCGGGAAATCGCTCTTCTGGCCAGGCTCGAGATCTCCTTGATGTCCAGCGATTGCTCGTTCGACCCTGGAGAGAAACGTTCGCCTTGAGGAAGACTTTGCCGGCTGTTCAGTTGGACGAAGTTGTTTGGGTACACCAGGCGTTGGGCAGGAACTTGGTACGTCTTCTCCAGGACGGCTCCTCGGTCGAAGAAACGTTTCTCTTGATAATTGTCACGAGCCTCGTCGTTACTGTCCGGGTAGTAAGCTTCGTAGAAGACTGGGCCTCTGTCCAGGTCGTAGCTCTCGTAGCTGAGGAGAGGAATATTGAGATTAGGTCGTGATTAGCCTTTATTAACTTTTAATTGGTGCCTGAGACAAATGCTTCCGATGTCTGGCTTCGCGACGTGGAAAAAACTGAATGTCAAGCATGGAGTTTTGTCGCGTGTAACCATCAGTCTTTATTCTGTCAACTATTTCTGCACCATTAAAACAATTCTCTACGATTTCCCTTCAAGAAAAAGCTACCGAGGCACAGCTAATTCTGTCCAATTCAAACATGACGTCTCGATAATTGTCATGGAGATCGTCGTTACTGTCCGGGTAGTAAGCTTCGTAGAAGACTGGGCCTCTGTCCAGGTCGTAGCTCTCGTAGCTGAGGAGAGGAATATTGAGATTAGGTCGTGATTAGCCTTTATTAACTTTTAATTGGTGCCTGAGACAAATGCTTCCGATGTCTGGCTTCGTGACATGGAAAAAACGGAATGTCAAGCATGGAGTTTTGTCGCGTGTAACCATCAGTCTTTATTCTGTCAACTATTTCTGCACCATTAAAACAATTCTCTACGATTTCCCTTCAAGAAAAAGCTACCGTAGTTCAGCTAATTTCTATCTAATTCTGACATGACGTCTGAAACAATGAAATTGGAGAGTTACTTACCGATGAATTTCCGGATTCCACGCGAAAACCGACGATATTCCTGTCATGGAGGAAAAGTAATTAATTGAGCGGTATTTTATTTGTTGCTGATTGGTGGCTCTCCAACACGAGGGCGGGCGAAGTGATTTCAAGTGGAATATACTCGAGCACGCTCGATTCGATCCGGATTAGTGGCAATTGAATGGAAATATTCAAACGGTTTTATTTGGAATTTATTCCTCTTCGTTCAGTTTGCACGTCAGTAACATTTCCTGACGCGATAAACGTTTCATAGAGATGCCAAGGTATTTGTTCTACGAGACAGCAGTTTTCATTCGGATTCTACTGTGTCAAACGCGATCGTTTAAAGCCGCAAACGGTATTAAATTGATCTATTTCCTTGTTTTATTAAGTAATTCAGAGTGACCAAAACGCGACCGATATCTACAGTTTTATTTTAAAGGGCGTTTCAAAGTTTTATTTTAATAGTCCACTATGATAAGTGTGAGTTGGGTACGTACCTAATGAAATCGTTATCGCTATCGTCGGTAGCAGGTATTCTTTAAGAGCCATGATCCTATCTCGTAGCAACGACAACTGAGCTTCTGCGAGGGTCGTGTGCGCGTATTTTCAGATGTCCCTAAAATAAACCACCATTTCCTACGGGCCTCGCCGACTAACTCTCGCGTAGAAATCTGCGCTGGAAAACCTGTAATTGCACACCACGAATTTCTATCTCCTTCTAAACGATACCGCCAATCATGATTAGTCAGGCTTGTCTGCACGATTCTCAACCCGATGGAGTACCGAATATTTAATACTGTTGATGTACGTAGTGCTTACGCGGAAATACTGTCTGAGTAGGTTTGGGGTAGTTTTTGGTGGGGGGCGCCAATATCGAATATTGTTAATGTAAAATAAGGGATCTGCTGGTATCTGTTACATATTTATTTATTTTCTACTCATTCTATGACTCTCTATTCTCGATCTAAT
>NC_071982.1:12699110-12701049 GCF_026283585.1 Hylaeus volcanicus
TATGACTCTCTATTCTCGATCTAATAGACTACTCGGAATCTGTTACATTTTTATTTATTTTCGACTCGCTCGTTTTTTTCTCTTTTATGTCGCGGTTATTTGCTGGCCAGCAAGTTAAATTTGACTCTTTCAGCGGAGAATAGAGTTGCACGCCACGGCACGTGTCCACAAACGCGAAAAATGATTCGCGACGAATGTCCACCGTGATCGGGCAAAAATTTTCTACGTCCAGCTGCGGTCGTCGAGACAAACAGAATACGTGATAATTTACCATGCAGTGCAGGGGTATTAATCGATATTTCCGTTTCAGGAAGTATCTCGGTAGTTATTCCAACAACGAAATTCGGCGAGTAACTTGGAACTAGAATAATTAGCGATAACAATATTAAATGAATTAAGACGCACAGTTGATTGTATACGATCGATACATTGAAATCGAAGTACCGAGCAAGTCCTTTCGTTTGTTAAGTAATCGTCACATTTTCCATTCCGAACAGTCGTTGCTAATAATAAATATTAATTTAACGATGTTAAAAAAAAGTTACAGGATTCGGAGACACATGACTTTGTAGACTCGAAGAAAATATAAAATCTACTTTAATTTATCGTACCGAATATTTGTTGTCCCTAGACTGCGGATCTTTATGCATTTATAAAAAATTTTAATGTGCAAGAAACTACGAAATGTAAACAATGTGCAAGATTATAAAAAAGATTGAAAGTAAAGTTCGTGTTATAATATTTGCGGAATAAAATAAATTCCTATTTAGGTACAATTTTTATAGGGACGTTCGCGATGATTTTATTTTGCATATAGATCCGCAGTCTACTAATAACCATATTCAACGACGTTATGAAAAAAAAAGTTACAGTGTTAGGAAACACGTGACTTTATAGACTCGAAGAAAATATAAAATCTACTTTAATTTATCGTGCTGAATATTTATTGTCGCCTTTAATTAAAAATTGATTTACGAGAGCGATACCTTGCTGGAGGTATCGCGTATTTCTAGTAAAATCAACTTTCTTCTCATTTTCCCGAAACACGGTCAGCCTTTCTCGTTGGAGTCTTCGATAATGGACGACGGTAATACCGTTCCAAGAATGGAGGCGCAGACTTGCACGTCGTTCGATTGGAATGGCTGGAATCCGTGTTTGGAGTGTCGTGGACCCCGTGTACCTTCACCTTTATCTTCCCTGTCCTTTATCTTCAATCGAAATATTTTTCGAACGGTTTTATCCACGGAGGCATTCACGGTAACAGTGACCAATGGTCCTTTTGAAGAATATTTGATAGATGATGGTAGGATGAAACGAATTCAAGTCAAGTCACGCGGAACAGTAGGATCAATGGTGTAACGTTCGACTGGTTCGATATCTCATTTACTGAAAATTACTTACAGCGACGAGGAAAAGTGTAAACACTACTCCGCTGATTTTATGTAAAAGTTATAATACGAGTAATTTTTCAAGTAAGAATTAGGTAACAGTAACTTCAAGCTGCATCCGATTAACGAAATGTAACGGTTTACTTTCGTTAATATTCATATTGTGCAGAAAAATTGTGCTTTGTGCTTTGAAAAATTGTAATTTATTACACTATGTCGGAAACTTACTTAGGAGCTAACAAAATTAAAGAAACAAATTCCAGAAGTACTTGTAATAGGAATTCACTGTACTACTTAGCATAGCTAAATTTCATTTAGAATATATTCATTTACCTAACAAAGTTTTATTCGCCGCTCTACAAGTTCAAACTTTGGATATGAATTTACAAGCACGTGCTAGCAACGCACTAACGATTTGTTTAACGAGAATGATAACTAACAAAGTTTCATATATGATATTCGTGACTCTGTTGAAATGAATTTGCATGCCGAAGAGAACACGTACGAATGTATTACGCGATAAAATTGAAACTAAACTAAATCGTATTAAT
>NC_071982.1:12701059-12723023 GCF_026283585.1 Hylaeus volcanicus
TGAAAATGATAACTAACAAAGTTTCATATATGAAATTCGTGACTCTGCTGAAATGAATTTGCATGCCGAAGAGAACATGCTCGAATGTGTTACGCGATAAAATTGATTGTTTAAAACTGAACTACATCGTATTAATTAGATTTACATTGTTGAGAAATTCGTTTCTCGATTCGTCAACGTCGGCGTCGCTCAGAGCCTGGTCGACGAACACACAATTCACTCTGTCTCGCGAAATTGATTTTTCTCGCGTTCCTTAATTCTAAATACAGGGTGGTCTACGATACACGGTACAGTATCAGCATGAGTAAAGGTTCCCTGTGAAATTTAAATAATTTAAGGGTGTACACTGCTGTAGAATGGATTGCATTTGTAAGTTATGTCGTTTATCGCGCAGCAGTTAATTATCATTTATTCGAAATGGTAGGAAACGTGTTCCAAGTCGTTTCTGGACACCCTACGAAACGCGAGAGCTCTTCTTTCTAAAAATTTATACAGACTACCGTTTAACGACCCAGTAAACTTCCCTCGTAAAAAGATCTAGCGATAAACAGCTGTCGCGTTCTCAAACAAAGGAATTTCACGTGACAGAACAGAAAAAGACGTATAACTAATTTGAGCTCATTCGAGTCATCTCTCACAAGTCCTTGAATAAAACACACAGAAACAAACACATAGAATCCATTAGACAGCGTAGACAAAACATTTGACCAAATCTATAACACATTCCTATCTAATACATTTAAACCAGGAGCCATTGCTTGTATATCGCCCAGAATCTCCGAAATCTAAAATTGCGTCAGGAACGAATCTCGTAAAGGTTTCACGGTGGCAATAAAATATTCTATTTTACGTCGCGTATCCCTTATATCCGTTTCGATTTCGTCGAGGAGATACACTTCAAGGGTATGAGGTAAGCCGCCAGCTCTCAGGTCCATCCACCCCTTTCTACGTTGCGGACTCCTGGCTACACGGACCCATCCCGAAAAGCACGAGAATCCTCGATGAGAAGTCCAGCAGACTGACGAAAAGCAGTAAAATCCCGAACGAGTGCTGCACGTCCTGCGAACACCACCACAAGATGCTCCATCGAGTAAAGGAAATGTCTTACGTCGAAACGGTCACCACTTTATAGCTCGCCACTCTTGTACTTTCTTCACGGGTTCTCGAAGGCTCTTCAGAGGTTCTCGCTCTAAACCCTTTTCATCCAAGATTCGATGCTAGTCGCAGGGACGTCAAGTACAGTTGCCCCAAAAGTTTCTTTCGTTTTATCAATAATTAATTCCTACACGATATTTGATGTTTTATGTTACATTACAAAATTCTGTACAATTCATTTCGCTCCATTACTGTCGCAACATCAACATCTAAGAGATTAGGTTGTCTATTTATATAAACACTGCCACACGAAATAACTGAATGCAAGTCACGAAAGAAACTTTTGGGACAACCTAATATAAGGATTTAAAGACTGTGAATTTTTTCTCTTTACGAATCCCGTAATCCAATAGTCCATTGCGTCTATTAGCGAGCGGACCACCCTGTACCTTCTCAACCTCCTCCTCAACGTTTCCTCCTGGTCACATACACCTCGCCAAGGAAGATGAAAGTGGAAACGAGCAGACCAACGAACAGCAGTAGAAACGTCAGGGAGTAATGGTCCAGAGTGAGCTTGATGGCTGTATCGTCCCTCCTCAGACTCCTCATCTTGACGATCGTTAAGGGATACGTTATATTCTCGAACCAGACCGAGAACAGGCCGGCCTCCTTCAGTCTCAGCAGAACGAAGTTCACCCTCTCCATGTAGGGCGATTGGGACCTCAGCACGTACGACACTCGATAGTTCATGGGGCACTCGTCCACCACGTGGAGCAACGGATTGCCGTCCTTGTCGTGGAACGCGTAGTTTCCTAGCACCATCGAGAAGTACCGCGTGATGGCGATCATGTTCTCGTAAGCCACCATGTATTTGGTCGATTTAGTCTCGTTCACCACTCGGATCTTCCGCAGAAGCGCCCTGTCTACGGCCATGTCGTCCTGGAAGACGTTCTTCAGGTTCGCGTATTTAGTGAACAGGATCTTGCCAGAGTCGACCACGTCTTCCAGGGTGTTCAACTGGGGATAGTGGAAAGGTTTGCTGAGACTGGACACCAGGCTGCTTTGATAGACTCCGTTCACGATGAGACCGAAGAACAGGGTGCCTATTAGCAGAGCCCTTTGCGCGGGACTGTCTCCATTTTGGAGGGGATAGCAGAAGAGTTCTACGAAGTCGAAGAACAGGGACACGTAGCGAGGGACTTGTGGGGGTTGAAGAGGTTCTGTTGGGGGGTTGAAGCGACCTTTCGATCTTTTGGAGCGTTTTCTCAGTTGATTCGTCCAGGAACCTTTACACTCTAATTGCTCCAAAGGTCTAGTCCCTGTGTCACTCGACGACAAGGCTCCTGAAAGATACGAAGCTTCATTCTCCAATTGCTTTCGAGATCTAGTCGTGCCTTCTTTCTCCGGACTGTCGCTCTCAAAACGAGTAGGTTGAATCGATCGACGTTTAAACGCCAGGTTGAGGTACTTCGTGAAGCACCACAGCAACGTAATTCCCACGTTATATATCGCTAGGAGTGCCCACAAGTTCTTCTCGAAGGGCAAGAAGGGCATGTAAGCTTTGGGTACCAACCCCGAGTCCGGCGCCAGGAAGCACAGTTTGTCCTCGTAGACGGCAGCGGTGAACCGGAAGTTAGGATGCAGAGGATAAGCCTTGACGAAGAACCCAGTGATGACCATCTCGGCTCTACCGCTCTCGATGTCCCTTAATGACAGATCGAAGGGGTCCACAATCCGTCTGAATTCGGCGATTCTCATTACTTTCACGTGGAACTTGGATTTCGTGGCTCCTTCTAGAGAGTAGAGCACCTCAGCGTCCACCTTTCTCAATCTTAATCCCGTTTTATCGTCGTATGCGATGCCCATTAGCAAGGATTTGAACACAACCACTTCCAGAGGATAATTGTTCATGTCGTGGAAAATCTCGAACAGTCGCGTGGTTTCATTCAGAAGCAGGACCTTGTCGACGTTGTTTAACTCTGCCGAGTACCTCGAAGCGTCATCGTCGTAAGTTTCTGGGGAACTCTGCTTGGTCTCGTTCAGGAATTCAACTTCTGCGTTCTTCGACTCCGCCAGGTGTCGCGAACTACTATCATCGCAATACTCGAAGAACTTCGGAACAGTAACATTGTTCGTCAAGCACAGCTTGTGTACACCTCCGAACTCGTTATCGTGAACTTCGAAGGGCGCATACCTCACTAAACAATCGAAATTGTCTTCCGTAGAAACAATCACTGCCCTATAGACGCTGTACTTGTTCCACAGATTCCTGAAGATGTCCCGCCAAGCCACGGTAGTCGTCCTACCGTTGAAAAAGATCAGATATTGGTTGCTGGACTGCCACAGCTTCGGCTGCCAGTAGATGAAGATATTCAGAGAGAACACGTCCTTGACGAAGAAGGCCCATGTGAGATGCGACCTCTCCATCCACGTGGCCTCGAGGGACAGGTCTCTAGCTCTTACTTTGTAGACCAAGATGGGATTCTCCGCGGAGTATCTCAAGAGAACGTCAGCTGCATTCGATCGAAACTCCGGCAGGATTATGGATAGCGTTAGAGGACGAAACTCAGGGGAGTCAAGAAGGAAGGCCAGCAGGAGGTTCAAATTCTGACTTTCTTGGCTAGACAGAGGTGCTTGGTGTAGATACTTGGTCTCTGCGGACGAGTAGAATTCGTTGTAAGTTGTACCAGTCCCTGACGATGTTGAGAATGTTGTTAAAACCACGGCGCAAAGGCTCGAGTGTATAGACAAGTAAACCATGTCTGTTAATTCCTTTTGTATCCAGGATTCTTCAACTCGAAAGTTGGAATTGGTTCGACCGAAGAAAAGACATCCAGTCGAAGATGTCGCAATCGATGATCCTGCACAATGCTGATGCTTCTTCTCTGGAGTGAAATACAAGTTTAAAGACCATCAAAGGCTGTAGCTGTCGAGTTTCCATCGACTTCCGAGCCAAGACAAAGACGAGACGAGGACGACCCTTAAATATTCACGCAGCTGTTCGCTGGAAACCTATAAACGTAAAAAGGTCGAGAGATTAGAATTCACGACGGAGGAGCTGCGACTCTGGGTACCCGATTTCCTCGCGAAACGTTTCGGTAAATTTCTGCGCCAGTGATTCTTAATCCTTTTACTGGTAGCGTGTCAAAGCTGCGACGTTGACGTTTTATAAGTTTCGAAGCGGAATGGTAATTTCCATCGATATTTCTTGTATCTGTGGTGGCACCTCCTGTCCTCGCCACTAAAAGGATATATTCTACCATTCATATACATATAAGCCATTTCCGACCGATTTCCAAACATCCTGGGGTCTAAAAGGACTTGTTTTGGTAAATACAGATCACTCTAATCCAACTATACGAAGCTTACAAGTAACTATAAATTATACGAACTAGTCAAAATCATCCGAATCGATCTATTCGTACTAAAAATAAGGGGTCCTGGGAAAATATTTGAGCTCCACGCTCTATAATGTAAAAACATTTACTTCTTAGATTTACTTCATACTAAAAATAATAAGAAACCATTGAGCAAATATCTATAAATCTTCAAAGAACTCAATGAATAGACATTCTCTATATCTCAATCCATTTTACTTTAACAAAACAATATCCCACAATATCCACATAATCCAACAATATTCCACTGATTTATCACTATAATAGAAAAACACTCAACAAAAAAAATAGAATATAACAGAAATATTAAACGACGATAACCTAAGATTTATGTACAGACTTTCCTCATTGGACACTAACGATAAACATAGATTAAATATAGACAAATGTCGGTGGCTAAGCTAAACACAAAAGTAAACGAATATTATTCAAAACTGTTAGTTTGTAGGATGTTTAAGAATAAGGTGTACAATTATAATTAACTATATAGATAATATAGAAATAAATAGTTCGGGAATAAGCATTAAGATTACAGAATAGATTAAAACACCAAAGTCCGGAACTTTTTAACCTGATTTAATGTTACCGTTTAGAAAAAATAAAAGAACCAAGATTATGCGTTGCATCTGCAGTTTTAGACTATATAGATTACACCAAAGCATTAAAAAGTAACGATACCAAAAATGTATTTGTTACAGCATGAAACCTGGGTTTATTCTAGGTGTTTCTAGCAGGCCCAGGACGAAACACTCCCTTCCTTTTTTCTCCGCCACCACATATCTAAGTAAATGAAGAGCACTCCACTGATACTGCTCCACTGTCACACTACTGTTGAGTAGCGTTGATTTTCTTCATCGACGATTGTTCCGAACTGCGCTACGAGTTAAAAATGTTAAGAACCACTGGCCTCTAGGTCGACGCCGAGGAAAGAAGCTTTCAAACCGCGGAACTGTCGTAAATCAGGTTGTTCGACGCAGCAGCGGGCAATAAAGGCAGGAAGTTTGCGAAACGATGACATTTTTCCGCGAAACTGAGACGGAAAAACGGATAAGTGGAAGTTATAGGGCAATTTCCCTCGAAATTTTGTTAGTCACGCACTCGATCAGCCAGTGCGAACGTGCCGCGTAGTCCTCACGCGAGTCTTGCCTTTATCTTCTCCGAAAAATCACGTGAAACCTCTTTAGAACAGAATTTAAAAGTATATCGAACGAATAATAATTTAATTCCACTCTGGGAAGTTCGCCAAGAGTTCTCTCGAATCCACTGGAAGGCGGTTAAAGAAGTTAATTTTTCGATTCAAGTTCTCTAAACGTTTTACCTCCGATGTTTAGTTCAGCTTATGTATTTTTTATCTCCGCTTAAAACAAGTACGGTAAATGAAAATTCTACTACGACTATCGCCGTTCTGTAGTCCTGCCCCGTACTTTTTCTTATCGTAACGGGGAGGAAACGCCCCGGAGCGTGCAAATAACAATTTGTCTTCGCGAAACATGCGGGGATAGATGACGAAGCCCAACGGCAACGCAACCATGATCGCGTCGCGAGGCATGACGGGACACAACGCGACGAGAATAACGAAGGACGATGAGAAGGCAGGGAAGAAACGAAGCAAAACATAATGGAAACCTCTCGAATGGAAACGAATATTTATAAGGGAAGCTCTCTAGAAGCCATGGAAATGAAAATTTTGTGGAAGGTTAAGTAAATGCAAATCTGATTCGCAATTTCAGCACTTCATGCACTTGGATTCCGTGCTCGATATAAAAATCTTACAACGATAAATTAATTTCTGTAAAAAAGATATGTAACCGCGCTAAAAAGTATGAAATAATTTCTAGTTAATTTATGCGAATACTCCCAGCTCTGGATATAATCGTTTAAAGGTATGGGACTTTTCAGTGAATTTTTCTATGCTTTTAAAGGGGGAGTCTGGTCTGGCTAATGTATTTTTCTAATGCGTATAATTTTCAGATATAATTAATTTTTGTTATTGAAACTTTGTCTTGCATATAAAGGGATGTTCAAAGAAGAAAATTTGACAGTGTAGATTTAATTTGAATGTAATGTATTTTTCTAATGCATATAATTTCCAGATATAATTAATTTTTGTTATTGAAACTTTTTCTTACATATAAAGGGATGTTCAAAGAAGAAAATTTGACAGTGTAGATTTAATTTGAATGTATACATATGTATATATTTAGATAGCAGTCGCAAGGAAAGGATTCGGTCGAAACGGTGGGACGCATAGCTCATCGAATTTTTATTCGATTCACTTCAACGCTTAAATTTGAAGGTAATTAAGTTCATATGCTTATGAACCTCGACTCTTAACGAATTATTATTATTATAGCATAAAGTTATTGCGAAATAACGGCCGACATGTCTCGTTCATTTTCATGTTTTTTACCGCCATTTTTGCAATTAATAATTTTTGTTTGCAAATCGAAGTTGATACGCATTTTACGTGCCTATTAAAGAAAAAAATTTTATATTAATATTACATTTATAATTTATATTAATTAATAGACTACTATCCAAGTATATACATATGTATACATTCAAATTAAATCTACACTGTCAAATTTTCTTCTTTGAACGTCCCTTTATATGTAAAAAAAGTTTCAATAACAAAAATCAATTATATCTGGAAATTATACGCATTAGAAAAATACATTACATTCAAATTAAATCTACACTGTCAAATTTTCTTCTTTGAACATCCCTTTATATGCAAGACAAAGTTTCAATAACAAAAATTAATTATATCTGGAAATTATACGCATTAGAAAAATACATTACATTCAAATTAAATCTACACTGTCAAATTTTCTTCTTTGAACGTCCCTTTATATGTAAAAAAAGTTTCAATAACAAAAATTAATTATATCTGGAAATTATATGCATTAGAAAAATACATTACATTCAGATTAAATCTACACTGTCAAATTTTCTTCTTTGAACGTCCCTTTATATGTAAAAAAAGTTTCAATAACAAAAATTAATTATATCTGGATATTATATGCATTAGAAAAATACATTACATTCAAATTAAATCTACACTGTCAATTTTTCTTCTTTGAACGTCCCTTTATATGTAAAAAAAGTTTCGATAACAAAAATTAATTATATCTGGAAATTATATGCATTAGAAAAATACATTACATTCAGATTAAATCTACACTGTCAAATTTTCTTCTTTGAACATCCCTTTATATGTAAAAAAAGTTTCAATAACAAAAATTAATTATATCTGGAAATTATATGCATTAGAAAAATACATTACATTCAGATTAAATCTACACTGTCAAATTTTCTTCTTTGAACGTCCCTTTATACGTAAAAAAAGTTTCAATAACAAAAATTAATTATATCTGGAAATTATATGCATTAGAAAAATACATTACATTCAAATTAAATCTACACTGTCAAATTTTCTTCTTCGAACGTCCCTTTATATGTAAAAAAAGTTTCAATAACAAAAATTAATTATATCTGGAAATTATACGCATTAGAAAAATACATTAGCTGGACCAGACTCCCTCCTTAAGCATCTTTTCAAATATTCCGCTCTACGTCCGGCAATGAAATAAAAAACTTGGCTTACCGAAGAAGACAACGCTTGTCTTTTAGCATACTACGACAACAACGATCGATCCGCCTTTGGAAGATGCTACTCGTGCAAGGAACGATTTTGCTGCTCGAGTTGTTCGCGCCTGACTGGCGCAACGCTTCTCTACTTAATTTTTAGCTGGCAACGGGCGGGAGATTCGGGGTGTTTTTCTGCGCCGTTTTGTTTACTTCGAGTAAATCGAGGGAACGTTTGCATCGCAATTTCGTGCCATCTGCGTCAACTGCCTGACAGACCATTAAGTCGAGGATCTCTTCAGAAGTTGGACGATTGCGCAGGAACGGCCACGTTTTTCTGATTCCTCCCCTAATTTGTCACGGTTACCTATTGCTGACTCTCGACTGCGTACACGATTCACGAGTGGCCATAGCTAAATGGTATTTTATTCCTGCCGTCCATGACTAGGGACGTCGAGACGTTCTTGGAACTTGTTACGTCTTCTTTTCTGACAGGCCTCACAATTTTTTAATAATTATTTTCGATGGTCTTGCCGTATAAGAAATCTCCTATAATGTTAAAACGACGAATGTTATTCGCGATTGGGCAAATTGTTCCTCTTTATCTGGCTATGGGTTCTGACTCACAGGTGCCCCTAGTTTAATACAATTAAAGGTCTATTTACGCATATCCGTAACGTGTCGGTTCCGTATCCGTACCGTATCAATAACATCACGGAGCGGTGTCGGACGTGTGCGAACATGCCCATTCAAAAACAACAGAAGAATAGTTAAAATCACTGACACTGATGGAACATTACGGAACTAAACGGATACGGAACTGACGCGTTACGGATATGTGTAAATAGACCTTAAGGTGGTCCACCTGTGTAACGTTTCATTTTCAAGGCAATTTTCAAGAATTTTTTGTAGGAAAAGTACTAGTGCAATTATGATGATTTTTTTTTTATTTGGTAGATCGACGCTTTAACATTAATTTTTGATTTTACGTGGATATTCCTAGACGGCGCTTTAACGAGGCCACTTAAAAGTAGAAGAGTCGTTCGGCCAGCAGGATTTGACCGTACTTGATCATCTGAAAGAAAAAAGTAAAATATCACCTTCTTTATAATTACATTTTGAAAGTACTGGCGATAAGATATTCACAAAATGTTGAAAATTGTTAATAGGGTGGCGTATAAACTAAAAAATGATATTTTAAGGTATCTTTTCCCCTATCTAATGGCTAATAGACGTTGGAAAAAAGTTTTTTTTAACACGAATCTCGCCGCCAGTATCACTAATTACGTTTGAAAATTGTAGAAAAAAAATTTCATCCCGATTCACGTAATGGATGTTGCGCAGTCCTGCTCGCCATTTCCAGAAACGTGGTTTCGAGAAAAACGCGTCGAAAGTTTCAAGACGTAAAAAACGTCTAATTAAAAACATTCACGTTTAATGTTAAAGCGTCGATCTACCAAATAAAAAAAAAAAATTATCGTAATTCCACTAGTACTTTTTCTACAAAAAATTCTTGAAAATTGCCTTGAAAATGAAACGTTACACAGGCGAAGGGCCCCTTAATATCTAAAAAAGAAACATCGTGCTCCGAGTTCGTACTCCAGCTGTATTTCGTTTCGTTTCCCCGTAACGTACAGTGTCATGTTCGCCTCCCTTTCTACGGTGTACGTTTTAATACATAGATATGCTACCTACGCGATCTTCCAGACGCCAGATGGCTAGATGTAACATTGGATCGCAGATTGGAGGGAGGATTGTCTCCGGACCGATACGACTGGGGCTGTCGTTGAGAGTTCCAGCTGAAGTTCACCGAACCGACACGATCTCGTGATTTTCTGTCGTTCGGAAACTTTGAATTTAAACAGTTCTGGTAACAAATTTTCTGTGGCTGATAAGAAAAAGACTCGTAAAGAAGCGTTTCATTGGTAATCGGGATAATCGAAATTTCTGTCTTGAACTTTTGGGTTACGAAGAATTTCGACTTCTAATCTTGACAGTATCGACTGTATGTCCCACTAGGGTCGAAAGGGTTAACCCTTTGCGCTCGAGGCATTTTTCTGTAGAATCAAATCCAGTCCATTTTTATAATAAATTTCTGCGAGACCAAAAACTCTACTTCGGAGAAAAACATCTACGAACGTTCATGACTCGATGTATCATTATTTCGATTAATAATTAGTTGTATTTCGATGTAAGTGAATTTTAAATTGTACGTTCACAAAATCACTTTTAAATTACATATGTCGCCCTAGAGACGCCACCCGAGTGTAAAAGGTTAAATATTACTAAATATATATAATTTGTTCGTTGTTTTAATCTTTAACGCACGTTTTCTTAAATATTCACTGTTCACCCTGAGAAAAGAATAATTTTTGCTTAAACCCTTTGTACTAACATTAAAGGAATGCTATTCGCTGTTCCACTCCAATGGCACTTGAGAGACCAACAATTTCTCGAAGACGTCGTCATCCCCAAGGAAAATAATGTCCACGCTACACAGATTAAAACTGTACCCGTTCCCTCTTCTCTGTATACTTTATTTGCGACGAGAAAGATCCACTACGTACACAAGCGTTTCTATAGTTATAGCAAAGGAACTCTTCGTAATTTCTTATATACTTGTTATGTAAATGCTTGATTATATTTTCATTCCATTTGCGTTTGTATAGTAATATACAATAGTAGATTTTCGTAGAAATAGTAGAACCCCTTTCGTGTTTTAATATATGTTTCCGTATATACCTTTAATTTTTAATGTTCATTTATATTTATCAGGTTGTCCGAAAAATTTCTTTCGGAACTTGCTGTCTCGCGTGACAGTGTTTGTTTAAATAGACAACCTCATCTCTTAGAAGTTGATGTTACAAGAGCAATCGAGCAAAATGGATGGTATACAACTCACAATCAGTAATGTAAATAATATATTAGATTGTCCCAAAAGTTTCTTCCATTTCATTAATAAGTAGTACATACACAATATTTCATGTCTAATGTTATATTATCGAATTGCGTACGATTCAATTTGCTCCGTTATGGTTATAAGATTAAAATCTAAGAAATTATGTGGTCTATTTATGTAAACATTGCTACGCGAAATGACCGAGTACACGTCATGGAAGAAACTTTTGGGACAACCTAATAAAATATAAAATGTTGTGCATGTGTTACTAATAAAACGAAAGAAACTTTTAGGACAACCTAATACAATTATTCCCTGTAAGCTGATATTTTTTTTAAATTCACACCTCTCACGCCTCCTAGAATTTCCGGCAAAAATGGTCCCACAGTCGAAGGATAAAACGCTGGAAAACCTTTCTCTTTCGATCGATT
This sequence comes from Hylaeus volcanicus, assembly GCF_026283585.1. Taxonomy (NCBI): domain Eukaryota; kingdom Metazoa; phylum Arthropoda; class Insecta; order Hymenoptera; family Colletidae; genus Hylaeus; species Hylaeus volcanicus. The sequence goes on from NC_071982.1 coordinate 12,712,471, forward strand.
CCGAGCCCAGTGTTCTTTGGGTGGCTGCACTGGAAGAAATTTCAGCGAAATCTCGTCGAATCGTACGTCGATGCCCGTCGAGAAAGACGAGCCTCGGAACTCGAAATATCGCAGACTTTCCCATCCAGGCTGGATAGTAACACGACGGGAGCACGGAAACAGGCAATCATACTTTGTTTACCCCGATCCTTATTTACTCGCACCCCTCAGCGTCTTCTCAGTCGATCCAGTCCCGTCGCGTTCGATCAAAACTTTCTGCACGATTACCCTCCGGTTCTCGTTGGGGACCTGATCGTCGGAGATTCGGATCGAACGATCGCGAAGATCGTATCTCGACTGGGAGACACCCTAAATCGCGACGAGCGTTTCGCGGAGGATTCCATTCGACGGGGGGCGAATCCAGGCGGTGAAATACTCACCCTTATCGGACGTCATCGGTAGCTAGGGTCGGTGAAAATTTAATGAAGCCACTTAACGATGACATGGTCATCGATGTTGGCTTCGATATTCCTGGAACGTGTATTTCCTGAAATGTCGGCAACGGTGGAATAGCGAAACCACGTTCGCGGTGATCGATAAACCCTGGATAATTCCGATACTCTATTTACGACTCGGGTAGTCCGAGGGCCTGAGACTTAATTAACCCTTTGCACTCGAGGCCTTTTTTTCTGGTATCTACCGGTAACTCGAATGCTAAGCTTAGATTCACTCGGAAGATGTAGTCGGATTCGTGATCGCGAACCAATTTCAGATTTTACCGCACCTTTTACTGACCTCTACTACACCGGCGATCATTTTATTGACACTTCGAGTTCCAATGAAATTAAACGTAAAAGAAATAGAAGATGGTAACGCTAAACCTCGCGCAGTTGATCGGATGATTGTTTTCTTTTAAAAATACTTTCGGGTAGTTTCTCGTATGAAATACGTAAATTATGTACGATCGTTTTACGTGTTAATTTAGCTTGTTTCGTTTAGAAACAAGCCGAGTATTTTTGCATTACAATCGCAAGTATATTTGCAATCGATGAAGGTGTTTTTAATGTCAGTCATTCGTACAAATAAAATGTTGGTAGGTTCAGTGTTAACCCTTTGCACTCGAGGCCTTTCTTCTAGTCTCTACCAGTAACTCGTATGCTAAGCTTAAATTGACTCGGAAGATGTAGCGTATTGATAAGTATTACTGTTAACCCTTTGCACTCGGGTGGCGCCTCTAGGGCGACATATGTAATTTAAAAGTGATTTTTTGAACGTACAATTTAAAATTCACTTACATCGAAATACAACTAATTATTAATCGAAATAATGATACATCGAGTCATGAACGTTCGTAGATGTTCTTCTTCGAAGTAGAGTTTTTGGTTTCACAGAAATTTATTATAAGAATGGACTGGATTTGATTCTACAGAAAAATGCCTCGAGCGCAAAGGGTTAACCCTTTCGACCCTAGTGGGACATACAGTCGATACTGTCAAGATTAGAAGTCGAAATTCTTCGTAACCCAAAAGTTTAAGACAGAAATTTCGATTATCCCGATTACCAATGAAACGCTTCTTTACGAGTCTTTTTCTTATCAGCCACAGAAAATTTGTTACCAGAACTGTTTAAATTCAAAGTTTCCGAACGACAGAAAATCACGAGGTCGTGTCGGTTCGGTGAACTTCAGTGAAATAATAATACATCGAGTCACGAATGTTCGTAGATGTTCTTCTTCGAAGTAGAGTGTTTTGGTTTCACAGAAATTTATTATAAAAATGGACTGGATTTGATTCTATAGAGAAATGCCTCGATTGCAAAGGGTTAATAAAATGTGTGTAAAAATTTAAAACTACGAAAAGAGTATATACACGTACACTTTTAATTTGAGTTTTTTATACCAAATATCCTGGAAGAATTTAACGACACACCTTGATCGCTCGTAGAAACTCTGGCTAGAGTATCGTATTCGAAACGAATTTGTAAACGAACACCTCTCCGATGGCAAAACCCGCAACATACATCCCTACAATCCGTGCGCTGTGATTAATGGGACCGGTTACCGAGTACTTGGTACGTTACGAACAAAATCACGAACGTCATGACCAAGTTCGTTACTGTCGTCATACATGCACTTTAACGTAATAAATCCGATATAAATTGTTGTACCGCGTTACGCTCGAGTGATTGCATTACGCGAATATTAAATGTAAACTTGATGTTAAATTTACGAAACGACGCGATGCTGTCACGATACACAGGGTCCACGAAGCAACCTCTATGTTGTATACAAAAAACAATATATATACATTATTTAATATATGTATTTCACACATTTATGTATAAACAATAAGAAACTGGACATGATTTGACAGTTTTTATTTTTGCATGGCGATGGAAGAAATTTTCGCGTTCTATTTTAGCCGAAAATTATTATAATATTGGTCCGTAATACTTAAACTATTGAACCAATTAGAAAACAATGCATAACTTTAAAAAATTTTAAAAGAGTTGCTAGAGAATTAGGTGAAAATCTTATAGACGAAGAATTGCAAGAAATGATCGACGAAGCGGACAGATACAGAAAAAATAACTTTAAAAAATTTTAAAAGATTTGCTAGAAAACAATGCGAAGAGCAATTGCTGGAAATTCGATTACCTTTAATACGGCATCTTGGACGACCCAATCGGACGTTTCTAACTCGAGATATGGCCTAAAATGTGCAGGTGTCTCAGAAAAAAATCGAAAACAATTCAAAAATTCATATAAAAATAACCTATGCGTAGAAAAATTTTTCATTGCGATTTTCGAGTTTAGCAGGCCAAAATACATAAGAAAAAAAATTGTGGCATTGAATGTACATTTTCGCTGCGATTTAGTGTTATAGAAATTCTCGCGTTTTACTTATCGAATGGGTACACTTGTACGTTCAAATCTGTTATATTGTTAACTAATTGTTACATAGACTTATTTTGATCATTCGACGTACTTCCGAGGCACCTTGTACACTTACGTAACATTTTAATAGAGCAATCGTTTCAGCACGGGAGAAATTGGAGGTCAACAAGATGTAGAAGAGACACTTGCTGCAATTACTGTCGACGTTGAAGTACTGACACGTCTGCAGTCAGGTATACGTTCAAAGTAATTAATTAAGAGACCCACTGTTGCTTCCACAGAGTTTTTTTAGGACACCGATAACACTGACGTGTAACAGTGTTTCACGAATCTTCTCAGAGACTAATGAAGATACCGACTCCATCTTTCTTATAGCTATACAACAAACAGGCTTGAATTCCGTTTAATTGGTTCCGAGATAATCACGGTTCTGTAGATTCGTTAGAACTAAATTTAAATCGTTTGTTCAAATTTCTCTCTCTCTCTCTCTCCCTCGAAACAGCACTTTCTGAACAACTTTTTCACACTCGACGCGCATTTACAGCCGAATACTACTTTTTCCCCCCGGTATATAAATATTCATTTCGCAGAGTAACGCGTAAATATCGCAGAGCGGTTAAGCAGGCGGTTTACGTAATTTAAAATTAATCGAGGTTGCCTAATAACCTCCCTGCTCCGGAGCACGTATCTCCAACAGATGCAAAAGCTAGAATAATTTGATATAAATGTACGTTTCGTTGAATTACCAAAGGAGAGAGACCGTGACGTCGTAGGGGTGACAATTGTTTAATGAGTCGCGCGGGAGAATACCACTTGCTCCGTCTCTTCTAACAGTGAAACAACGTCGAGGGTAACTTTTGTCAAATGAGCCGAAATGCGTGGTATTCTGCCAACGTAATTACCAAATTATGGTAAATGTACGTTGGTAACATATATAATTAGAAATACAACGCGAGGGAGCGGAGTATTCCGCAAGTCCCGTCTCTCGACTAAAGTCAACCGACGTGAATGTGATTTCTGCGCGCATAGCTGACTCCGCGGTACGTTGTTGCGAACCTTCTCATAAATTTTACGTGTAATCCTTCCAGTATCGCGGAATTATCGTGTTAGGACGAAAATAAATCGTCGGACGGACGACTATTCGCGGGATCGCGCCGATACCAGTACGGTATCGCCGAGGATCGTCGAATAAACGCAGCGATCGCTAAACGTAACTGAAATTCCCTTTAAAATTATTCGACTGCCTAGCAATCCCTCGTGGAAACAATTTTAAAGATTCATTTCGCCGAAGGGTTTAGCAAACGTTGAATTTATTTCGAGTTCGAGCATTAACCGCGTCAGTGGTTGCGGTATATGGCGCGGGTTGGATCGTTTGAAATTGAACACGGAATTTTGGTGCGTTGAAAATGTTCGTTCCGTGCAACGTTAAAGAATTCGATACATTTTTATCGAACAGACGCTATTGTTCTCGTACGTTTTCATACGCGTTTGTTTCATTTTGAATTATTCTATTTTACGACCGGTAGGTATTTATGGTATGATCGGAATCGATTTAAAAAAAAAATTTAATAACGGAATATCTGCGTGACTGGCGACCGTATGCGATCGATTGTTTCATACTTTTTCTACCCGTGTATACTTTTATACTCGCCGCTCTTTTTGCTTCGTGTAGCGTGAAGCTGGCTCTCCCCTTTTTGGAAAACTCAACATTTTCTTTTTGCATACGTTTGCTCATTGTTTGCTCACGAATGCTCATATGGAATGTTCGTTTGCTCCTCCTTAGTTCAACAAATATACGCGATTCGAATTTGGTGGGGCCAGCTTCACGCTACTCCCCCCTTTTTGGAAAACTCAAAACTTGGAAAACTGAAAATTCCTCGCGGGTGTTCGATGGCTTTATTTAGTCGTAGGTTACTCGATCCCATTCCTTAGGGAACACCACGTATATCCGAGACATGGTAATTTTAACGGGTTGGATTCGCAAGAATTCGGCAGCCGTTGCTTCGAAAGTAATTCTAAATATTAAATGCGTAGCACACCACGTGTAACTCGCAACTAAAAGTTGTCTGGATTCGCAAGAATTCGGCAGCCGTTGCTTCGAAAGTAATTCTAAATATTAAATGCGTAGTGCACCACGCGTAACTCGCAACTAAAAGTTGTCTGGATTTGCAAGAATTCGGCAGCCGTTGCTTTGAAAGTAATTCTAAATATTAAATGCGTAGTACACCACGTTGTAACTCGCAACTAAAAGTTGTCTGGACCATCCGATCTCCATTCGATCCTGTGCAATAAATTAATCTCAGATACGTAGACGCAATGGCCATCGAGTATCGAAGAAGGGTGTAACAGAAAGCGACGTAAATCCTAAATTTACGAGGAATACGTTTCTTTTGGAGCAAGGGCAAAGGAGGAAGGGGGAGATCCCTCTTCTTTAAGCCGAATACGACGTACATTCGCTCCATTTGCTCCGTCTACGTTGAACCACGCGTTTATTTGCGCTCGCGACAAAAAATATAGCGATTCTCTAGGTCGACCGCCCCGTTTATATTCATTTTGCTCCCCCCCCCCTCCCTCCCTCCGTTCCCCCTGTGTCGGTGATACGTCCGATTCTGTTTTCGCGGGATCTGGTTATCGGAGATTGCTTTTTCTACGCTCGCAAACAAACACAAACGCGCTGGCCGCCAAGCCAACATAGAGGATCGCAAATGGGATAAATAAATGTCTCATCGCGATCTTCCTGTGACCGTTTGACTCGTCCGTTACGTGACTCCACTTCTTTGGCTGCACCATCCCGCTGTACCACTTGTCGTAGAACCCTCCGTTGTTTAACCTCCCCAGGATGCCGTTTATGCGCTTGCGAAACGGAGATCCTGGAACAGATGATTCAACGATCGGCTGTTTTCTACAGATTTTATTCAATCGTATAGATGCTCGGGGGAAATATAGTCGGTTGCGTCGGGGTGTGCGTTTATTATTTAGAAAAGATTGTTTCTTCTTTGTACCGAGTACTCGGGATGTCCAGAAAGTAGTTGGAATACGTGAAGAATCTTAATCTTTTTTTTTTTTTTTCTTTAATTATTTATTAGCAAGGTCATTAGCGACCGCGGTATAACACATAGCTACAAATTAATTACAAATTAATCGCACATATACAATAGTTAAACTTTGTTATATAAATCTACACTTTTTTCAAATAGTTTTTTCAAAAATTCGCAGTGATATTTCTAAGACTGTTGAGGCAGTCGCCGAGATCTGTCGGAAGTTTGAAATCTAGTCGTTCAAATTGGAACATTGGGCGGTCAAGTAATACACGTGCGATAGATAATTTAATATTGCAGGAATTACAGATCGTAGGTGAATTTCAATCTTGATTTTTTGAAGATGAGAGTGCTTTTCGCTGCAGGATTTAAAAGATTAATTTTAGAAGTTAAGAATCAAAACAGTCGAATGAAACCTGTGGCGTGGTATGGAAAACATTACATTGTAATATCACAAGTACAAAAATATTACATTAATAACAAATATCATGTAATATATATGAATATGATATAATATAATAGCTATTATAGATAAATAATATTTGTACAGTATTTATATTTGTACATCTTACGATCAAATATTATAGATATTAAACTATTATGAATAATATATATATAAATATGTACAATCATATGATTGTGTATGTAGTTTCCAATAGTTTGAATAATATTTACACAAACTCCGTAATTACTTAAAAAAATTGACGAAGGAATACCAGTCGCGCCGGTAGTGGAATATTTTACATAGCGTAAATGGCACTTAAACGAGAAAATAAACTTTACAGTTGTTTACAGTTGTTACGATTCCTGTATAGAATAGGGAACAAAAGAGCAATTGTTTACATGCATACTCGCTACCTTTGTATATTATGCACTGCACTAACGACTATCGGAAGTTGAACGATACCTTTTGTCATAATGAGGGCAAGGATATACTCCTTGGGGCACTCTTTAACGAGATGTAGCTTCTTTCTTTGATGCTCGTCGAACTGAAAGGGTAGCGTTCTCGGTGGATGAAGGTACCCAGCGTCCTTAGTTTCGAACAGCCTTCTGTGGATTTCCGTCAAGTTTGCCAATTTCAGTCTCTTCTGAAGACGTTGTATCAGCGGCGACGTGGAGTCCGACAGGGCATCTTCTATTACATCTCTAGCATTAGTGAAAATTGGCATGCCTGGAACAAAAGGGAAACCGAGATTTCAATTTTGACGTTCGTTCTCTTTAAGAAACAGCATTCGATATTATGATAACATGTAATATTCATTCCGTTAAATAAAGACTTCGATCGTGGCATTCGTTCTGTTATACTTTGCTACAACTGCTATTTTATTTATTAACTTTTTATCAAAATTTTGATGATAATATATGCCACCCCGACCTTAAGTAGAACTACATTACTTAGTATTTTATGAGTAGCCTGCAGATGTTTATGCATTTGTAGGAAATGTGCAAGAAAGTACAAAATGCACACGATATGCAAGAACATAAAAAACATTGAAAGTTTAAGAAAGTTTAAGTAAAGTTCATATTACAATATTTACAGAGCAAAATAGATTCCTATTCAGGTTCAATTTTTATAGGCACGATTTTATTTTAATATTTAAAATATTTATAATATTCGCAGAGTAAAATAAACTCCTATTCGGGTTCAATTTTCGTAAGTACGTTTGCAAAGATTTTATTTTGCATAAAGATCTGCAGTCTACTCACGAGTCACATTATTTGGACATCCAAGATTGAAACAGTAGCTTCGATACATTAAAAGGTCGTCGACCATAGATCGAAGGATCAGTTCCTAGATCACTTCACAGTAAACGAATTTTCTTTGGCTTTCAGTTAGATAGCCAATAATTACAAAACCTACCTAATCTCAGGCAGGGATCAATGGGTTCAGAGTTAAGCTCTTACCGGTTTCCTCGAGTTCCTCCAAAGTATCGATGTCGTCGTAATACAACCGTTTGCTGAATGTGGACGCCAGCTGAGACGTGAACACCCCATTCAAAATAAGACTCAGCCACAAACTGCATATCAGCAGCAACCTCTCCGGAAACCAAGGTTGGCTGTGCGAAAAGGGCTGCACCAATTGCAGAACCACCTTGGTCAGATACTTGCTCAGCGAGGCGAGGCAGATCAAAGAGGCTTGCTTCAATTGCTTCGAGTGTTCATCCCGGGTTCCAAAGTTTCGTTTCGGCTCGACTGGACGAACCCTGTTAGTAAAATTGGGGATGGAGAATACGCGAGACAACTTTCGTAGACTGCTAGACCGAAGCTCACTTTTATATCGCTCGGATATTTCTCTCTATAAATACACCTCTGTTTAGTTTGCGAAAAATCACGTTTGTTTTCAATGAAACCAAATATTCTCTGTATTTGTACAGTCCTTTTACGTTCAACGCTCCAGCAAATATTTATTTTTCGCAGTTTAAACTCATTCTGTTCTTTCCAAAATAAAAGAGTCTTGATTTTTATACGATCATGGGTAGATAGAGAGAGAGGAATAGAGCCTGTGTAGTTTCACAAAGAGGCAAGGACGATTTAATACTACCCCGAAGAACAGTACTATACTCGTTCAACGCTCTATCAAATATTTATTTTTTCCCGGTTTAAACTCATCCTATGTTTTCTAAAATAAAAGAAACATCATGGGTTGCAGATAGAGAGAGGAATAAAATCTGTGTAATTCCATAAAGTCCTTGAGAAGGACTTAGCAGTTTCCCCTAAACCACCAAGACCACTCCAAGTTGTCAGCATTCTAACTGCTAACGACATAATATTTCAACATTATAAGTCAGAATAGTGAAAGATACAAAATACTCTCACTTTATACAGAGTTACACAATGTCTCATACCATAAATCAGGAAGATTCTACGTACTCCTCGACATCGTCACACAATATACTACAGCAAATTATGGTATATTGCTGAGGATTCTATCGAAATAGAGTATAATGCTGCTAACCACATAATATTTCAGCGCTATACGTCAGAATAGCGATAGATACAGAATACTCCCACATCATACAACGTTAGACAATGTCCCATACGATAATTCAGGACGATACTACGTAATCCGTAACATAGATGCAGAGTATACTACAGCGAATTATAGTCTAAGATCGAGTATTCCATCGAAATACAGTATAATCCGGATAACTACATATTATTTCAGCACTATATGTCTGAATACTGAAAGATACAGAATAAAACAACGATAAACAATGCCTCGCATCATAATGCAGCAAGATACTACGTAATCCGTAACATCGATGCAGAGTATACTACAGCGAATTATAGTCCAAGACCGAGTATTCCATCGAAATACAGTATAATCCGGATAACTACATATTATTCCAGCATTATATGTCAGAATACTGAAAGATACAGTATACTCCCACATCGTGCAACGTTATGGTCTGGGTATTCTCTTACCCAGATGCATCTCGTTCCATCTTCATAGTCCAAGGATCGTTCTCAGACTCTCTGACACTCCTCTTCTTGTTCATCAGGCACGTGTAGATCGTAGTGATGGTAAAATGGCCAGCGAACACCAGTAACCAAGTACCGCCACTGAACGTCTTAACGATAACCAAATAATCTGGTACGGGAGGAGCCTTTGGCACCAAAACGCAAAGCTTGTCGCTGGTGATGGCAGTGGTGGATTCCACGAGCCTGGTCGAGTAATCCTTGATAAAGAATTGATTAAACGAAACGTCCGCGTACCCGTGAACCAAATGTCCTATTGTACCAAAGAACACGCCGTTGTCCTCCCAGCCGTACAAGTCCTTGGTCGGCACGAGTACAGGCGTGACGTTCATGTTCCTGGTGACCTCCTCGAGGTACAAGTAATCTATTCCTTCGTAGGAATCTCCCTTCTTCAACATCGACGCTGACTCGAAGATAGAGATCTTCAGGGGGTAGAGCCCGAAGCTGCGCCTGTCCTCGTCGAAGAAATCCGAGATGTCTGTGTTATTTGGAAAATCGATCATCAGGAAGTCTTCCTTGTTAGCTGTTACGCAGAACCAATCGCAGCTGGTGTTCTGGACGTTCCTGACGTGACTTCCGGCGTACTCGAAGGGATCGTACCGGATAACCTTGTCGTCGGAGAAAAATATTACCCTGTAGACTCTTCGGAACTTCCAGAGCCTCTCGAACGCCCATCTGCAGAAGCGTTCGCGTTCGAACATGTCCGACGACTCCTGGACCGTCTCCTGGAGGATGTACACGTTCTCTGGGTGCCAGAACGCGACCAGGTGAGGCGAACTCAGGATGTCCCTGAGGTGGTCCGTGTTCGAAAATAAGACCAACACGCAGCCCTCGGCCTCGAGGGAGCGATTCTCGCGTTTACCGTGCTCTTGCTTCACGGAAATGATGTGTCTGATGGTCAGCAGGCGGGCGGTGACGTTGAGACGGCGCAGAAGCTCGGGGGGCACGTCGAAGACGCTGCTATCGTCGAAATCGTCGAACACGACGGTCAGCAAGCCGGTTTTGCTCGCGTTCGCACATTTCGCCAGGAATGGGTACACGGACGAGTAGTTGTCCGAGTTCGGGACCTTAAATTGGCTTGTTATGTGGAAAAGGACGGCCAATGGGAGCAGGATTACTACGAGCTGCGTGAACATCCTCTGGAATTTGAATAAATTTAG
>NC_071982.1:12723033-12728645 GCF_026283585.1 Hylaeus volcanicus
TCATTCCATTTTTTATATAGAGAGATTTTTATATAGTTTGTAATCTGCGTGCTTCTAAATAAAGTTAATGATACAATCGGAAGATTTATTTTTACACACCTGCAATTATTTATATCTGACTACTTTGTACGCAAGAATAATATTTTGACCAGGAAAATTCTTTTGAAAACCGCCAGAATAAAATCGAAACGTTAGGAATGCTCGCGATGGTTTTATGTAGAAAATTAATTTTCATTTTCAATTTCGATTGTCGTTCCATTTCAGCGTTGTATCAACTTGGACAAGAGGAAGGGATTGGAGTGATCATTTGGGGAAATACAGAGAGCTGTCGAGGCATCGAATTGACGATCGGAAAACGAAATGTAATCCCAGGAATCGAAACTACGTTTCAACGAAGGACGAGTTAATTCACGGCATCCAATAAGCTAGCTTATAGTCAACATTTTCTCTGTAAACTGTTTAAAGGATCCTCGCAAACTGGATTTACCTACCAGAGATCAGGCAAACGTTCGAGAAATTCATTTCTACGTGGCCGTTCTTCTTTCATTTTCTAAAAATTGTTTACTACCATGTTCTTCATTTTACGTTCATGTTCAGATTTAAATGAATCTGAAAGGTCAATAATTATTATCCTTTTTTAAAGGGTTCATAAAATTGCTTACTACCATGTTCTTTATTTTACGTTCATGTTCAGATTTGAATGAATCAGATCTCGGTACAGTTCAATAATTATTATCCTTTTTTAAAGTAAGTTCGATTTTTACGATATATAACATTTAAATCGATACAATTCACGGTGAGCATTTGTATGTCTCACTTAAAGGTCTGCGTTAAAATTACAAAATTTTCATATAGTTTTTCGCAAAATTGGAGCGTATTTATTTAAAGAACAATCAACTATCGTTAAAATTCTCCGTTAAATAAATCCACTACTTTAAATAACGTACAGGGAGTAGATGAGGAATGAATTTGGAACTGTCTAAGCTTTTCTTTCGCACAACCTCGGAACCAATTTGATCGACGTACCGAGAAATAACAACCTCGAGAAACTTTCCAACTGTCTTCCCTTCTAATATTACTCTGCGATTTCGAACGCAACCATTATTCCCATCCCTTTACTACCCAATGGTTCTATTCTTTATCTGGAAATCTTCGTCACGTCTCCCGTTGAAAATCGTGCACCTCGGTCAGGTTAACCGGAAAGGAACACGTTCCAGCACTTTGTTAAGGTCGGTGTTTATGGAACGCTCTGTGTTAACGTCGCTAGCGACGCGTTAAATAAAAAGTTCGTCCACGCTGGACTTTGTTCTCATGGCTTTTTCTATCCTCTCGCCTCTTTCCTGGGCGCGAGCACATTCTGTGACATAGATCAACCTTTTCCGTTCGAGCTAACGGATTTAAACAGCTGTTTTACATAATTGAAGCTTTCACTCAGGCGTGACGTTCATGCAGGACACGCCCTGTATGCTTTGCACTTTATATTCGCTACCTGCTATCCACTTTATTAATTTGAGAAAAGCGGGAAACGTGAAAAAAGCGTGTACTTATCTTGAAAATATATCACCGGGGACCGAAATGTAATCAAAATTTCGTTTGCTTGCGAGAAACATTTATTTCTGACGCTTTTTGCCAGCGTAAAAGCAGTTGCTTGATTCCTTTTTTAAAAAAGTCTTGGGATTTTTCATTGAAACATTTTTCCATTCGAGGACATCTTGATTACTTTTTGGTCCCCCCTAATATTTTTCATACGTCTATTCTTTATTTCTTTATTCCCTATATGTTTTGCAATTTAATAACTATACAAATCTTAGTAGAATGTAATTCATAGAAATTTATCGACGATTGTTATCATCTTTAAATAAACGTATCCTTCGTCGGCGACGTGTCATCGAATTCCGCAGCAACGGTATTTCGCGGAAAATCAAAAGCTCGTTGTAATTTGCAAATTGAATTTAGCCCGCGGCGAACGTTTAATTGCGTCGTAAATAATTAAAATAAATTTCAATGGAACTTTCGCCGGTGCGTTTTGTTTATTCGCATTTCAAGCTTCGAAATTGCAGCTTATAAATGACATCGCAACGAATGAAATTCCGTTAATCGAAACTTTGTTATTTTTCTGATATTATCAAGTAGTCGATCGTATATTTATTTAATTTATTACTTACGAAACGCTTCGATCATTTAAACGTGCGATTCTCGGATTGGTAAATGACAAAAGGAGTGCGAGATTCGAAACTGTAATCTGGAAAAAATGAAATATTAAAATTTAGAAGAATGTACGCGTGGAAAATTGCAAATACTCGGTCCTTTCTTTGTAACAAATGCAAAGTATCGCTTATAAAGATCCTTAAAGAAAGTTTTGAATAATTAAACAAAATTATTTTCTTCTATATTACCCCGAGTACAATAAAAAAGAGGACAAAGACCTTTCCTTAATGGAATATCTTAATAAAGATCCTTTTTCCCTTCTCACGTCCGCGATAAATTATCGTCCAGGTTCGAGGACCTTGCGCTTCGCAGCTTTGTCAGGATCAGGATTTACAGGAGCATCGAGTTCGACCAGTTTCACGCCTCTCTTGCGTATCGCCTCCACGCCAAGCGTCTGAATTTCTTTCATGTTTCTCTCGCGCGGAAAACAGGAATTCATTTGCTTCTTTAGATTGACGACGTCAGTTCCTTGGACGGGGTTTCAGTCAGAATTTAACCCGCTGGAAGGATCGATACAGAGAGGAATCTAGACCGAAAATTTTAGAAACGTAGAGAACGACGAGGAAAATATATGCCATAAATTTGCGATGCTTCCAGGGAACAAGCATTCATTTAAAATTTGTGCTTCGTCTTGATCGAGATGGTGAAATTATTTCATGATTATTTATACTCCTAAGAATTGATTAGTAATGACAAATATCCATTTTGAAATTGTGTTTCATCTGTATTAAATTTGTCAAAAGAGAAATATATTTCTTCAACATTTATACTTCCAAGAATTGATTAGTAATGACAAATAACCATTTTAAAATAGTGTCTCATGTGTATTATATTTATTAAAGGAGGAATTATTTCATGATTATTTATACTCCTAAGAATTGATTAGTAATGACAAATATCCATTTTAAAATTCTGTTTCATCTGTATTAAATTCGTCAAAGGAAAAATTATTTCTTGAACATTTATACTCCTAAGAATTGATTAATACTGAAAGTAAATAGCAGTCAATCCGAGGGACTATTAGCGTTGTCTATTGAGTAACAAATGGACAGTGGCACGTATAAATCGACGAAGAAGTGGAAAGAAACAGGACCTAACGATGTCACTGATTAACGAATCTGGTTGTTGGATATACAGGGTGCTTCTGAAAGTTCGAACAAGTAACTTTTCCAAATGAAGATACAAAAATTGACACAGGGAGAGATATCCAGTGACTAGTTGAGTAGTCTTCGGCATAGAATGTAACTTTTCACTCTCTAAATTTTCTTTGTCCCCTCAGGAAAGACCTGAAGCTGGTCTCCGGAATCACCCTGTACATTTCGTTCCAAATGCAATTTTCCTAAAAGACTGGAATTTCTGGAAACATCCCGATACGACTCTAACGTAGTTAAGCAATGCATCACCCCCAGCTGAACTCCACCTCCGCTCTTCTATGCTCATCGATCGCGTTCCACCTTTGTGATGGAAGAAACCTAAGCGTCGTAATTAATTCTTAATTAGATAGACAAAATTCTTGTTCGAATCAATATTTCGACGAACACGATGTAAACCTCAAATGAATAACTGCGTACAATATTGGACTCGAGTGTTGCATAATGGAATGCTTTGCGATAAATGTTAGAGTTATAGCACAGAAAAAAGAGAACAAAAGGCTGCTTAATAATACCGCACGAATAATGAAAGGTTTAATGAAAATTTAGTCGTTCGGCGCGCTCTAGGACTTATACAAGACTGACGATAAGTGAACCACGAGTCGGTCGTTGGTTTTGAAAAACGCACACGGCCACCCACACATACACAGACAGTCAGCGCTCATCACAGTCACACCAAACTCGCGAATTTCAAACACCAAGGTGTTAGGGAACATTCTCAAATTTGTACTGCATCTAACAATAAATAATTAACGATTTAAATCGTAGTAGTTCATTACGCAGGACTTGTCTCCCTATCGCTTTGAATAATGAAGGTTTCACCGTACCTTCGGAGCTACCCCCCTTAGCGGGAGGGCGCGAAAGCCTCGCAGAAATTTATCGCGTGGTCCGCCCTGTATATTTTTACAGGTGCTTGATTAAATTTCTCCCCGTTCCCTTCGGCAACAGTTATTTACGAATAACATGGTCCCCATCGCGCGGAGCGACGCTGCTTTGCATCCAGATCGCCTGGAACGATTGTGTGTGCTCGATACGAAGGAGTAGCGACGCCACCGAAACGTGTACAGATGCTATCGATACATTCGCGTTACAAATTGATTTCGCTTATATCAATTTACCGAATCAGTGGCGTATCATGCATGGCATATCGTAGCAGAAAACATTTCCATAGGGGATCCTCGAAGTCTGTGTTTCTAAAATAACGAATAAAACCGATTATTTTTCTCATTTTGTAACGTAAGAATAAGGATAAGATGTAAATGTTTTAACTCGCAACAGGTTGTATCGAATTGTGTATGTAATTCTATCAAAATCATTGTGAAAGCATTTCCATAGGGGATCCTCGAAATCTGTGGTTCTAAAACTACGAATAAAAACGATTATTTTTCAACAGGTTGAAATTCTATCGAAATCATTGTCGATATACGAGTAGTACATGTGTGCGTGGCATTGATTTTAATAGATGTTGCAACCTGTTGCAAATCAGGAATTTTATCGCGAAGATGTACGTATGCATTGTAACGCGCAAAGAAAACATTCTGTTCGTGCTCTATTATTGGAGTAAAATATTATCTCTGGCTACAAGTCGCCTCGCAGTTGTTAATTCTTGGTTATTGGAAACTGGCGACTCTTTGCTGAAAGCATCTTCATGGAACCCGGCTTGACCCTGTCGGATTACGAGTTACAAAGTTTCTTTGAGAACCGCATCTGGACCGGTGATACTCAAATTGCTACATAGAATTTTTGAAATTAGTCTGTTGAAATCTAAATTATTCTGCGAGAAGGTCATCTAATTAAAATGTATCGATGCAAAGATGAAACTACTGATAATTAGACTGCGGATCTTTATGCAAAATAAAATCTTCGCGAAAGTGCCTACAAAGATTGAACCTAAATAGGAAATTATTTTATTCTGCAAACATTATAACATGAACTTTACTTTCGATCTTTTTTATACTCTTGCATATTGTTTGCATTTTGTAGGTTCTTGGACGTTCGAATTTCCTATAAATGCATAAAGATCCGCAGTCTAGTGATAATTCTTGGATATTTTTATAAATGGTAACAAGCTTGAATTTTTAAAATTTGCTCTAACTTGTTAAAAAAAAGAAAAGAAGAAGAAAAAGGACAACGAACGGTTCTTTCGACCAGACTTTTCGACTAATATATAATACATATTATAAACCGCCATATATAAAGGCAATCTTTTCAATTTCCCCAACTTTCATAATTGAAAGTTTAATTTTATACATT
>NC_071982.1:12728655-12734659 GCF_026283585.1 Hylaeus volcanicus
CTGACGGGAATAATATTTTAATGGAGCGCATCTAAATACCATTATGCCTTTCATTGCAGTTTTTTACGTTATAATCTAATTTACCCAGTTGGAAATCCTGCTTTTCATTATTTTCCACGTTTTAACCTTTCGACCTATATAGGAGGGAAGCATCAGTGCAGTCCGACCCAGGAATTTTTATTCGATCAATCATGGTGGAGAGGTCAAAATTTTTTCAATTTGAACACCAGTGTTATTATTAGGTATTCGAAAAGTTCGTGACGTTTCTCAACCATTTGCACGATTTTCGAAATTTCGATAGAGCATTCTATCCATAAAAACCACAAATGTGTTCACAAGCCTGCGTAGCATTCTCCCTTGATCGAGCGATAAAATGCCACGAACTTTTTCGAATACCCATTAATTAACAAACTGGTAGGAGTTGGTATTATATAAGGTTGTCCTAAAAGTTTCTTTCGTGAGTTGCATTCAATTATTTTCTATAGCAGTGTTTGTATAAATAGACAAATAAATGTAAACAATGAAATGAATTTTACACAATTTTGTAATGTAACATAAAACATAAAATATTGTGTATGTATTGATACCTTAATGCATTAATACCTATCAAACTCCGATTAATATTTGTAAAATATTATTATTCTTCCATAATTCATATAATAATAAGATCGTACGATACTATTTCAGTAATGGGTAACAAAATATCTATTACCACGCTACGAACCAAAATCGATTAATTAAGCTACCAGTCGATAAAGTGTTATCCATCCTAAAAACTTTACTTTTTATTCTCACCTGTTACACCTAATAATCTCAAGTTCTTTATTCGGCAAACTTTCTAGATAACGCGAGTATGGCGATATCGTGAGAAAGATTCCCTACTTAGTATGGACCTTCAACTACCTCTTAATATAGACACACTCATAGCGAAGCCTAATGGTCGAGCTTGTATAAGTATCGATTCCTTTTTCAAAAATTGTAACTTACACATTTAGTGTTGACGGACCTTGTTATTTTACTTACTCGTATTATATTATATCCTTATGGTATTGCTAACGTATTATATACTATGGTATGCAATTGTATTATTCTTGTAAAGCAAAACGAACCAGAAGGGTTGAAATGCTTAAAAAAAAAAAAAATGTCGAGAAAAATGTACGAAAGAACTCACAAGAAATCCTCTTTGCTCGCGAACGAAGTCTCGAATAGGCTCGGTTAGTCGAGACTGTCGCGTCGTCGAAGCAAAAAGAACAGAAAAATGACACCACGGAACGTTCGAAGCCTCTCGAGGCGAACTTCGTCGCGACACTGAAACTTAAAGCGAACCCCGAGGGCGGAGATGTCTAAATCGAAAATCTGATAAGTGGATAATAAAGAGGGTCCCTATCGTCCGGATCTCCGTCTGCTTTTTTGCCTTCTATTGCGCGTAGGTGTGTGTGCGGTATTTCAAATAGAATTTGGAGAACGTATATTTCATGGCGATGCTCGCTAACGATACGTATCATAATCGTGGGACGTATCATTTATTAACGACGGCCATGAATATGCGCGATACGAGATAATTTACAAGGGTAATCGACGAACAAACCCATCAATTTTTAATCGCGTTTGCTTACAAACGATAGCGATGACGACAAATGTAAACACAGTCGGTGTAAGAAGTACTCGTACAGCGATCGATTTAAAATAAAATTAATAAGAACAGAAGTAAGAGGTTAACATTAAAAATAATAAACTGTAATTTACGCAAATTCTACTCTAAATATACGTAGGAATGTTTGTTGATCATCTCCAATAATAACAATTTCATAAAGTGGATTTCCAATTAGAAAGTAATTTGTACAAAATTCAACGCTTCTTTAACATCGAGTTAGTATTTAACCAAATGAATTATAGCGAATGCGAGCAGGCACTAACGATGTGCAAACAAGAAAATATCGGGGGCGCAGTACGGAAACAATTGAAGTATTTACGAAGTATTTATAAATTACTTCGCAACGAAACGTCGAGATGGAAATTTAAATTCTTCTCATATATATGCGTACAGATAAATGGAAACAACATTTTATAATTCTCTCCGTAATTCTCTTTAATGACTGCTTCAATTTTTCACCGCATATCCAAAGAGTTTCGCGACAGTGCCCCCCCCCCCCCCACCTCCCATTCGAGCATTTAATCCTCTTAGCTCTCGTGATTATTAAACTAAACGACGTCACGGAGAAATTAGGTCTTCGAATGACCTTTTGATACAAACGCAGGTCGGCGATGTGTTTTAAAAGATCGTGAGATTGTTTGTTACGGATGGAAGAACCACAGGCTGATATCGGTTTTCATGGAGGAAAGTTCGATGTAAGAAGGATCACGTTCCATCGATTTACAACTTTGGCAAAGCGGTGGAGTTCAACTTTTAACATCTTCCCAAACTAAGTGCTAAGACGATGAAAAGTCGTTTTAGAGGGCGCCTGAAATGTAGCTTTTCGAAACTGCGGCTTAATGGTCGCGTGATGACGCTTTAGGGGTGGGTGGAGAGGAGGAAGCTCTAGCATCTTCCATATGAATACAAATTTCGCTATATAACTTCTTCTTGTGCATCGCAAAATTACTTTTCGATATATTTTAGAGGTAGTCTTGTGGTTATTTTGTGGAGGTTGGACCTGTGGAGGGAGAGCGAGAGAGGAGAAAAGGAAGAGAAGAGCGTAACCGTAAATTACTTTTCGATATATTTTAGAGGTAGTCTTATGGTTATTTTGTGGAGGTTGTACCTGTGGAGGGAGAGCGAGAGAGGAGAAAAGGAAGAGAGGAGCGTAACCGTTTTTAATTACGGTTACTATAGACGCGAATTCGGACGAAAATGTGTTCGGACGAGTTCTGACAAATTCGTCCAAACAAACAAACGTCTGTTTTTCAATGATAGTGTTTACAGTAGCAACGATACACATGTCAGAACTTTCACGACGTCGTCAGAACTAATTTGATGAAACGTTTGATCTTTTCGTGCGACCTGCGTCTATTTTGGGTGTTTTTGGGCGTTTGTTTGTTCGGACGAATCCGTCAGAACTCGTCCGAATTCGCAACCATAGTAACTGTAGCCTAATAAGGAATCATTCATGACGAAGAACAATTGAACTATATGGCGGGGATAATCTTGAGCGACCACTTAATTTTGCTCTGATCGAATATTGAGGACACTGGTCCACTAAACAGCAAGTGCAAAGTTGCTGGAACTTTGAAAATGACTCCGATGTTTTGCGCAAATTGATGCATACATAAACAATCCTCTACAAGGTGAATTATACGCGCCCCAGTTTCGCGCTACTCTTTCATCAAAATGTAATACTCCTCTCTAGGGAGTCCATTGATATTGCGATGAAAAGCTGTTTGGCGTGTATATCATCCTGATGCGCAGCCTCTTCGGCACCAGGCTCGAGTCGAGATTATCTTCCAGGTCTTTCTGTTCAAGAAAAGTTCAATGGGTAGTACCGAACCATCCCAGCCTGTCGATATCCTTGCGGAACATCCCCATTATCATCGCGTTGCTGAAGAAGACACCTGTCCAAGAGACTTAGCAGTCTGTACTCATCAGGAACATACAAGAGGCTAAGGATTCGTCAGTTATCTTGAAAAATGGACGATTCCAGTTAAAGGATTCTTTAGATTCGCTGGATTCGGAAGAATTCAGCAGCCATTAGTACTAGAGATCACGGTTTCGAACGGGTATTAATCCTTTGCGGTCGTATGTCTACTCTCAACCACCAAAACTTTTCTACCGTTCCGGTCGTATGTCTGCTCTCAGCCACCACAACAAAGAACCATACTAATCTTACGTTGTATTCCGCAAACTGAAAAGATTTAAGCCATTAGACAATAGTAATATTAGGTTGTCCGAAAAGTATCTTTCGCTTTATTAATAAATAATACATGCACAATAGTTTATGTTTTACGTTACATTACTGAATTGTGCACGATTCATGTTGCTCCATTACTGTTACAACATGAATATCTATGAAATTAGATTGTCTATTTATAGAAACACGACCACAGAAAATAATTGAGTGCAACTCGCGAAAGAAACTTTCGGGACAACCTAACAGATTCTAAGATATCAGTGTGATAATAGATTAATGGAAAGATTAATGAAAAGATCGTTAGTAATTATATTAAGTCATACAAGAATATATGAACCAGTGAGTGAAATATCTACATGTTAAATTTTTCAAAGACAAATATATCGAATATTGTTACTTTTTCTGTAACAGATTGTAATAAATACCAAATAGTCGAAAATACTTGGTAGAATTCCAAATAATATTTTACAAATGTTGTTTAAATATAATTGGGCATTCTGGTTTTTGAAAATATCTCAAAAGCAATACTCCAAAATGGCAAGAAGAAAGTTACCGAAAGATACCACACGATGGAGAGCTATAAAATATAATTTTTACATAAAAACGTTACATTAAAACACGTTATTGTGTAAACATATATCTAAAGTCCACAAAGGAATTAACAAATCTTGTTTATCCTTCATAAGCTTGCATTAATTAATTCCGACCAGTACAATAGCCATGCCTAAATTTAATACGACCGCAAAGGGTTAACATGTCATACGTCGTATAAGAATTTACAGTTGAACGAGTTTATCGGTCTCGGCTTAATAGTTTTAGAGGAATCCTTGAACTCCTATGGGAAAACTTTGATATTCTCTTCGGGTCGGAAGGACCTAAAGAAACAGACGCGAGTGGACCGTGCAAAAAATTGATCAATCGCCGTGCCAGTCGACGACGCTCCGCGTCTTCATTTCTTGCTTCGTTGAACGCGTCGAAAAAGTCCAGCGTTCGTCCCCTAGTCGAGGCATCGTTTCACGAGAAAAATACGTGTCCAGTAGCTTCTGGACCATTGGAAACGCCCCGGCGAAGGTGAAATGCCTCGATTCCACTTCGAGAATCCAGACGTCAACGCGCCACGTTTTATCGGTCGGGTGCACCTCTGTGGCGACGCGAATCGTCGACGAAATTCCTTTTATCGCCGGCTTCTTACTATTCGCTGCATCGTATCTGCACGTGGCTGGAAATATTACAAGTGAATTTCGGCTGCGACGATAGGACGCGACGTCCAGCGTCGCCGGGTAATTACCAAGCCGAGGAAGTCGTCCGAAACAGTCTGTCTATAAAATTGTTCGGAATATAAATTACTGAAACGAAGTGCACCACTTTTATGCGAAAGAAACTTCAATCGAGAGACGAACAAAAATTTCTTTTTAGTATGTTGTAAGGATTTACAAGAACTCGCTGCAGTAGAAATTGAAGAGGGTTGGTTTTCGGTTTTAAATCATTATCGCTATCAACACCGTACACGAAGTTCAGCGAAGTTAAATGGATAATTTCTGTTCCTGTTCTTAATTGAGCTTCTTCTGCGATACCAAACTCGCTAAGTACAATTGTCACGTTCGACTAAGCGTAGAAGGGGTTGCTAGGAGGGGCGTCACTCGTTCTAAAGTTTCTCTACTTCTAAATTACGGACACCGAGGAAAGCAGGGAATGTAAATTCAGAACGGTATTTCTAAAATCTATTCGAGAAGTTTGCAGCCTGCAAACTAACATCCGTATAAATTATATAAATAATTGGGAAAATAATCATTTAACACGTTGGTCGCCACGTCACCCAGAAATGGGTGACAGGACTTTTCATTGAGAAACTGAAAAAGAAAAGTTCAAAGCTGAGACGTTAATATAAAAATAAATGTGGATAGGATTCCTAAGTTTGACGAGGTTAAGAAATTAAATGCTGCGACAAATGTTACGTTATCTAATTTTCGATAGTTTCGCGACTCGGTGAAGATAAAAAGAACACTATTATTTGTTCGTGCGATAAAGATTTGTCGTAGCGGCAAATTGCAGAGAAATGTGGTGTCAGTCGTACGATAGTTGCAAGAACAAGAAAAAGGTATGTTAGGCCGATCGCACACGGCGCAACCGATTTGAAATTAACGTTGCAAACCGTTTGC
>NC_071982.1:12734669-12744000 GCF_026283585.1 Hylaeus volcanicus
GATTTGAAATTAACGTTGCAAACCGTTTGCGCTCTTTGTTTTACCTAGATCCACGGTTGCATGCAACTAGTTTCAAAGTGGCTTGAAACTATGAAATACGGTCTCAGTCGTACGATAGTTGGAAGAACAAGAAAAAGGTATGTTAGGCCGCTCGCACACGGCGCAACCGATTTGAAATTAATGTTGCAAACCGTTTGCGCTCTTTGTTTTACCTACTCTACTATCTTTGTTTTACCTAGATCCACGGTTGCATGCAACTAGTTTCAAAGTGGTTTGAAACTGATCAGTTGCGTCCGTGTGCGATTAGCCTTAGTGGACCAATTTCTTCCCAAAACGGTAGACCGAGACTTATTTCGGATAGAGCAGCACGTGAAATCGCACACCGTATTCGATCGGATAATTACGAAACACCAATACCGACGTTCGTTCAGTTCCGAGAGACGGAGTACACGATACACGTATAACAATTATACACGCACAGTGTTTCCTGAGAGCTGATGGAATTTAGCAAAGGCCGAACAATAGGCTCGAAAAGAGACGGCGAATTCGGAGCACGTACTTAATTTCTTCCGAGCTGATGCTTCGCTAAATACGATTAAGTTGTACCTGTCGGCGTTGCGAAAGTGCTCCTCTATCGCTCTTCTCGATTGTTCTTCGAAACGCTCGATTGGAGTCTCCTGGAATAAGTCGGACCATTCAATGGGATCCACGTAGATCTTCTTTTCTAGAAAACCGTACCCAGCGCGAGATTACAAGGATAATTGTTAACATGGATCATGACGCGACAGGTCTTCAGACCTACGGAATTACAACTTGCTCGAGTAATAAATCTTTTAGGATATTTTTAGAATTTTATACAGTGTCAATTATTTGAGACCATTCGATTGCCAAACCACTCTTGAACATTTCCATTCGAATTAAATTTCATTTACTGGCTATTGGAAATTACGCAATCAAACATTCGTCGTGGTATTTATTTATGTAATTTCATCGAGATTCGAGTGTTTCATGTAAATTTATTTTCTTTGACAACTTAACTTTCAGAATTAATTTTTTCAGTTCCTCGGTGAACCGTGATGAAAAGTCTCGTGTGCTTCGTCAAATTGAACACTGCAAGTAGAGAACCAATAACACAGTTATGTAGCAGGTTCACATTTCAATAACTTTATTCTTCTTATGTACATATGTAACACATCAGTGTTCACTTATAATTGTGTAATGTACGAATCGATTACCATAAAACCATTTCGTTTTGTAGAGTGCATACTGGGATGCTGATCCCAGTGAAAAATATTACTTCCCTTTTAAGGAGATTCAATTTTTTCATTTTCTTTAATTCTTTTATTTCAGAAGTTCCCTTTTCCTTGCATGGTATGCGTGTAATATTAGGTTTGTGGAGTATCTTTGAACAAATTGCAGCACGATTGAATCAGCAATTTGTAAAAGGACTCTACTTATTGAAAATACTGTAGTAGGAACTTAGTTAACCAATCGTCGTCAACAGTTTTTGGTTTTTCATATTTAATCTTGGGGCCCTGGGGTGCAACGTGGGCATGTATACAGGGTGTCCACGCTAAAGTATGACAGACGCATATTTCAATAACTATTGATGACACGAAAGAATTGTGTATATGTAAATTGCAGAATACAATGGTTTCTATATTGCGGCGTAAACGAAACTTTTGTATATCATTAATTTAAATGATATGATGGTGAAGTTTCGTTTTTTAAATGGAACTTGGTTGGAATGGAAATGGTTTTTCATATTCAATGGGTCGTCCTAGAGAACATTTCGCAAGATTCCTACCAGCGACTATAATTGCGTTTGACTAATAATAGTCAGTCTTCCTGAAATTCCGCAGACCTTTTAGTCAGCTATACACCGCTCGAATAGCCAATCGAGGTTGGAGCATAAAAGCCGTCATTAAGCTTGCAAATCGAGCCGTTCTACTCGTCGCAGCTAATTCGTGCCCCCGCCCTTTCATTTTTGCGATCGAACGTCAATCAGGCGATTGTTCTCGTCAGCTTGTAATCGAATCCCCCGTCGATTACAGACGACGATCTCGTCCACGTTGGATTACGAATTATCGCACATTGTACAACGCGTCCCGTGGAATCTCTTTCTAGAATTGTTGATCCGATCGATCAGCTACTATTCCGTTGCCAAAAATGTCGGGGTAATGGCACCGATTAAATTATTACCCTTAATAGAAGCTAGCGCTGAACCCTCGAGTGGCCCCGCGTGGAACTGATAAGGGACGGATAATCTAAAGGGTTTATCGTACTCTGTTATGGAATAAATGTGCTGTATGTACTGACGTTTGCTCACGCACGTAGATCGAAAAGATATTACCCTCTAGAACTTTGCAATAGATTTAATTAACTAAATACAGACTCGCATATCGTAATCACACTAAATAGTAAATTCTAGAATGTAAGTAACTGAAACTTACAAACCATGCCACTGTAACACGCTAACCTAATTGGTTATAATTCTCTATGAGTATTGATTGTAATTGCTTAATTAAATAAAAGAAAAAAACTAACGTTTGAATTTTGTTCCCAGGTCTTCGGTATAAATGATTCCGACGTCTAATTTTATGACGCTAATCAAAGCTTCCAGGTGTAAGTTGCACCTTTTGGTTAAGACGTTCAGCTGGCTTTTCTGACGTATCAGAGCAGACCTAATCCAATCTAACCTGACCACTTCGATACCATTGAAACCAATGTTGCTCGTAGAGCAGCGAAACATCGATTGCCGCATAATACCTTAGTTACACATGCCGACATCAGAATTACATCTTCCTTAGTTTCTGACACCGCGTTCGATCCGCTTAATCTCGCTTCGCGTTAAAGGCTCGGCCCTAATCGAATCATTTCAATAGTCGCGAGTATTACAGCCAGAGCATCGAGTCTCCGTACCGTTAATATTCCTCTCGCGCCTCGAGACGGCTTAGTTAGCAACGAGCTCGCACAAGTTATTTGCAAAGGAATCCCAGGAAATGAATAAACCATTGTGCGCGCGTGGGGCAAGGATCTCCGTCGAGTTAGCAAAAGGAAGCCGACGCGAGAGAGTAGGAAATGCCAGCGTAGTCGGCGAAGAAAGAAGGAAAAGTAAATCAAATGTCATTTTATATTTGCGTTGGAACCTTTTTGTTGGGACGTTGGAAGGCTTCGGTGCTTTTTTCGAATTCCACACGTTTTCTTCCAGCGGACGCTGGCGGCGACAAAAATGGAACGATGGATGTTACAAGTGCGCCGCAGTCCTGCGGCTTTCCTCTCGCAAAGGAAAACCGTGAACCGTCGGACGCCGATTTTCTTGAAACTTTGCGCGCATGTTCGTTGGTTTCACTTAAGGACTGTACAACGCTTCTTCGCTCTTCCTTTACAACTTTACGGGAGAAATTACCTTTCGCGGAATCAGTTACTTATACTTTTCCAACTCTTATATCGCGAAAGATACCGACGCGCATCAACTCTGAAATATTGTACACTTTAGCTACGTATTTACCTTCGCCGTTACTTTCTACACGCTTCTTCCACTTTTTGGGCAGTTGAAGAATTTCGTTTCTATAAAAAGATGGTGGTTTTGATTCGATAAACTCGTTAATGCTTTATTCGACTTCTTCGAAAGATTTGAGAATAATTCTGTCAATTAATGATAGGTTTTTGTTTGAGATCTGAAATCTTTGAATTTACTGCCGTTCGGTGGCGAACTTAATTTATTAATTTATTGAACTTAATTTGCCTGTTTCGGTAGCTTCCGGAAAAAGGCGTTTTTCCAAATTAAAAATTATTAAGAACTATGTACGTTCTACAATGAGTCAAGAACGATTAACTGATTTTTCAATTACATCTATTGAGAATGACATTCTACATACATGAAATATTAGCGATTTAATTGAAAATTTCGTGGTAGCCGAAGCTCGGAAGGGTTGATATGTAAATAATTATATAATGTATAATGTATGTTTGTTGTAATTTACCAATCGTTTGTCATGGAAAAGGGCGGTAAATTTTTCTTGCACACAAGCGCCTCCCACCCACGTGGTGGCCCTGCTTATTTGCACACCTAATATATAACAGAAATGAAAAATAATACAAAGTACCAATTTTCTTCGACCGCAAGATACCTTCTATCTTCATTACTAATCTGCGGATTTTATCCACTCGTGGTACAAAGTAATTAATAAATGTATGCTGAACGTGATCTAAAAGTATGTGTACTTGTGCAAAATGAAATGACAATTGTATTGTACTCGTTGTAAAATATATTCAATGTGTATGTATCATGCACATTTTTCAGGCGTTTTCTCGCCCGATAACTGTGCAAGCCGCATATAAAATTATGTATCCCTATATTAAATTTAGACCCATTATAGACATTTTTTTTGAAATTGAAACATAACGAGTTATGAGTTGCGTAACTCTCTAGTACGCGATATTATTTTTAAATCAAAGTTAATTCTTTTCTCATAATTTCGACAGTTAATTTATGAATGTATGGATGCAAAACTAATGTACTTTTTTAATACATTGGTTTTCACCACTTTGGCCATTATAAAATAAAGATATTTTGTAAAATATCTCGCGGGCCACTCCTGGTACAGTCTATTGATTAGAAACGCTTTTCAACATTTCTCTCAGCTCTCCTGATATTTTTCTCAGCTACTTATTCGTACCGCAAAATATTAATTTCGTATTTGCATTATCGATTACATCGAAAAAATTCCAATGACAAAGTGTTCGATCTGGAATATAGATCCCAAACAGAAACCTGTCATTAATTGACAGAAGCGTAGCTTTATTTAGCCGAATGGTCTCGATCATGTTTGGATCCTCCTCTGGAGAAACCATAGAATAGTTTTGCTACGTGTGCTTTGACCAGGGTAATTGTCCCAATTTGCTGGAGTATATAGGACGACCAATTACAGCAATCAATGACGAGTCATCGATATTGGTTGCGACAACATTCCACGGCTGTTGTGTTTTCGGTTTTTAATGAAACCGTTCGGTATAACGCCGATACGGTCCAGACACATGTTTCTGCTTGTCAGCATTATAGGATTTTCGATGAAAAACGTCGCATGGACCATTGGAATTTCAATCCGAGACCTCCATTTGTCATAAGCGAGCACATGCTCCTTCGCGTTGTTCTCCATTTTTGTAGGGTAGAATTACCCTTGAATCTTCGTGTTTGCTGTACAACACTTTGTGTCTCGCGTTACCTCAGTCACAGTTTTCTTTTTGAAAATGGAAAGGGAAAAAGACGAAATTTACATAATTTAAGCGGACGAAGAAAATTGGTACTTTGTATTATTTTTCATTTCTGTTATATATTAAGTGTGCAAATAAGCATGGCCACCACGTGGGTGAGAGGCGCTTGTGTGCAAGAAAAATTTACCACCCTTTTCCATGACAAACGATTGGTAAATTACAACAAACATACATTATACATTATATAATTATTTACATATCAACCCTTCCGAGCTTTGGCTACCACGAAATTTTCAATTAAATCGCTAATATTTCATATATGTAGAATGTCATTCTCAATAGATGTAATTGAAAAATCAGTTAATCGTTCTTGACTCATTGTAGAACGTACGTAGTTCTTAATAATTTTTAATTTGGAAAAACGCCTTTTTCCGGAAGCTACCGAAACAGGCAAATTGAGTTCAATAAATTAATAAATTAAGTTCGCCACCGAACGGCAGTAAATTCAAAGATTTCAGATCTCAAACAAAAACCTATCACTAATTGACAGAATTATTCTCAAATCTTTCGAAGAAGTCGAATAAAGCATTAACGAGTTTATCGAATCAAAACTACCATCTTTTTATAGAAACGAAATTCTTCAACTACCCGAAAAGTGGAAGAAGCGCGTAGAAAGTAACGGCGATTACTAGACTGCAAATCTTTATGCAAAATAAAATCTTCGCGAACGTGCCTACAAAAATTGAACCCAGATAGAAATTTATTTTATTCTGCAAATATTATAACATGAACTTTACCTTCAATGTTTTTTATATTCTTGCATATTGTTTGCATTTTGTAGGTTCTTGCGCATTCAAATTTTCTATAAATGCACAAAGATCCGCAGTCTAGCGATTACTTTGAAACACAAAGTGTATTCCTTTTTCTTATAAATAAACATCGAGTATATGATAAAAAGGCACCGAACTTATTTGTACACCTAATAACTATATACCCATGCATATACTTTGCAACGATGATAAAATATGAATGTAAAGCGTATCGAAGTTGTTCATACTTTATTCCGCTTTCAAACTTCACTGACAGGGGTTCGGTTGAAAAGCACATAACTCAGTGAGCCTACTAGCTACTCTCATAACCTCCCCTTTCGGACAGATCATATTTTAACGTCAGAGGTGATCCTACGAGTACTCTCCCAGAGTGTAAAATGGTGTACCGGTAGGCTACGCAACTGATACCAAACGTAAATTAATCTCTCGAAAGTGGAAGGTGTAAAAAGAAATTCTTCTCTTCGAAAATTAATCTTGGAATATTTGTCTCTACGATAATAATTAAATAGGACCTCTGGAGGAAACGCAGTCACGTTATTTACAATAATTGCAATTGCTCCCTCCCTTGTTAATGAAAATTAAACTAGAACATCGAAGCATAGATAAAACTTTGAACCATGGATGTAATAATTATAAAATCAACCCAGAAAAATTATAGAAAGAGAGTGGAATATTTACCGAAGCAATTAAAATGCTTCAGCATTCGTCAGCCATATTCCTCTTATCTCTCTTTTCCACCCCTTTCGAAAATTCCCGCTCGGCGTTGAAACAATTTTGAATAGTTAAGTGCATTAATTTCCGCCAGTAGCTTTATTGCCCGGACAAAGGACTGTACGTAAACGAGTCTACGCGACAAAGGCCTTTGATATAGCGAGCGTGGAATTGTGAATGCTAAACGTCGAGGAGCGAAGGAATCGCGCAGGCTCCTTGTAGGGAGGGGGAAGGACACTGCGAGGGAGGCAAAGGAACCTCGTGAAATTTTCGCCAGTATCACCGCGACCACTGAACCATTCGCCAGTATCACCGCGGCGCTTCGTATAACCTGTTATCCTCGTGATCGAAACGATCCTTTGCACGATCAGGATCCTTTGGCGAGAGTGTTACGAAAATAAGGAAGAATCCAACGTGCGCTTGTTAGACAAATAGGCGGGTTTCGCGAGAAAAGTGATTACTTTAACATGATTATTTTTGCAAACATATTGGTCACTCGAGATCTTCAGAAAGTTTGTTTTATTTTTTCTTCTTTGTTAGGAGATAGTGGTATTCGTGTGTAATTATTATCGTAAACGTATCCGGCAGTGTTTAATATCAACAAGGTGGTCGATTTGGTTCACAATTTCCAAACGATCGAAAGTGACGGTAGATCGATCTTTTAGTGAGCGAAGAAAAGCTTTCAATTTTTATATACTACAAAGACCTAAATTTTTTTAATCCTGAGTAGGGTGTCATTATTCCAACCGTTATTTCACCACTTTTTACTTATGTTAGATTTATTTTACGAGAGCTTCAGCTTCATTTAGTATCTATTAGTATCTCTTATATAGAACAGTATAATTTGGTACCTGTCGAGTTTCGATTGGCCCAAATTGCAATTACAGTGCCAAGTAGGTTCCAAGACGTTGTCATTCTTCGTTTATTTGAAAAAGAACGCGCCCCCGCGGTCCATCCTTTCCCGTGACATTCTCGCCAAAGTAACCTGTTGCTTTGCAATCTAGCTACCCGAGCAATTTATAAGAGAGACAAGGGGAGAGACTGGCTAAACTCTCGCAACTTCGGCCCAGACTTTCGGATTTATTGTACGCTGCGGGTTCCGCGGCTGAGAGTTTCGGGATCAGTGAAGCTTCCGCGCGGTACTCGCGTACCGATTCGGTAAAACGCTTCCACCGGTGAATTATAGTTGAATTATTGCCACTTCGGAGCTGTTGTTATCGTCTTCTGCGATAGAAACACGAAGATACCAACGGGGTAAGTGCTCGGCGCACGGAATGCTGTACTTACTTTCAAGATTGCTTCTGGATGATGTTTATTTTCTTTTTTTTTTTATTCATAAAATAAATTTTCTTGACATCGGTGTCTTGAATCTACAGTATCTACAGTATGTACAGTCGATCTCGTAAGTATTCGTACCTTTTGTGTCTATCGAAGACATTTGCCTAAATTAATTGATAGGTTCGATATTTTCCGAAGTCTGTTTATTTGTATATTTATAACGAATCATTCATTTGACAACATCAACCCTTTATTTAATCTAGACAAACCGAAGGGGTTAAAGAAGTTGATGAAATTTAGTTGCAATCATTAAAAATTACAAAATGGAAAAAAATAATACATTTCTTTTATGAACGAATTTTATTTACTGAACATGTATATGCCTCATATAACCCATTTCGGGACCAAAATGGGGCCGAAAGTTGATATCTACCGATTCATTTTGGTAACATTAATCCTGATACAAATATGTGAAAATAAAATTGAAACAACTCGAGTACACTGTACAAAAAATTACACAGGGTTGCCTCATCCGTAATATGCGCTTCTACGTACCAGAATTCGTATTTATTTTCACCCGAGTATGTTCCGGAGTATGTTCAGTATTTTCGGAAACGTAATAGCCACCCGAGTATGTTCCGGAGTATGTTATTTTCGGACGTAGTCCTTAAGCGGTTAATAGACATAGAGGGTACGAATATTTATGAGACCGATTGTGTATTCCACCACGAAGTAATATCTTTCGCTCCTAAGAGTAAATATTGTCGACTAGTTCTTCTCTCGCAATAACCAAGGGGTGATTTCATCGTCGTCTCTTTCACATTTCGTATTCCCCTCATAAAATTTTATTATGAAAGATTCATGAGTCCACATTTGCCTCTCTCTATATGTAGAATACACTAGCTTGACCTCATAATCATAGTACCTCCTGTATAATTTGTCTGAGGAATTATTCTGAACTTCCCGTTCGCCATGTCCTGTAAGGATAGTTGGGGGTTGTTTGACAAGCTTGTTTTCTCGCTTCATCGCGTGACGAAACAATCTTACGCGGTCACGAGCAAGTCCATTAAATTTCAAACAGTGTAAACAGTAAACTAACCTCTTACATAAATTCTGATTATTGAAGATCTTTTTCCCAAGTCACTAACCATGAATTCATCTACAATCTCAAAATCTAGTTGCTTTATTATAAATTCTGAATATTGAAGACTTTTTTCCAAGTCACTAACCATGAATTCATCTACAATCTTAAAATTTAGTTGCTTTATTATAAATTCTGAATATTGAAGACTTTT
>NC_071982.1:12744010-12749553 GCF_026283585.1 Hylaeus volcanicus
TTCATCTACAATCTTAAAATCTAGTTTCTTTATTATAAATTCTGATTTGTGAACATTTTTTTTTCCAAGTCATTAACCATCAATTCATCTACAGTCCTAAAATCTACTTGCTTTATTATAAATTCTGATTATTATAGATAATTCAGTTTTGAGATCCATTTACTAAACGAGGATGTCCCCGAACCACGTTAATGGATATCGATGGAAAAATGTCAACGATGCCAGCAAACCTCTGATTTTTTAAATAAAATCACGTTCCAGCGACCTAGCAGCCGAATGTTGCAATTCTGAAGTTCGAATTTAAACAAATTCTAAATTTCTAATAGAAACGGTACAAAAGTTTCTCCGGCGTTGCCTTAATAATGCACCAGAGCTGCTAGAATGCCCCGTGCTGCCGCAGCGTTATCTATTATGGTCCCTTATTAAAGAAAAAACCGCCCTGACGCGAGAACTTGGTAATTAAATTGCGCGCTTCTTAGAAATCTCGAGGAACTTCCTCAATCTTCGGAACTCTCGGAACCGCGAAGAATTTCGGTTTAGAAATAAAAACCCTGTCGGCGGAGGCGTTACTGCTCGTTTCGGGGGTGGACGGTGTAAAATAAACTGTTCCATCGATATCCATTAACGTCGCCCTCGGTACAACCACCCGTTTCGGTCGATCGAAACTTCGTTTACGCTTACGGTGTTTGAAAAACCGTACCACGCTCAGATAAGGCGGTTCTGGCGGATATGTGCTAACGTTTATCCCTAAAATCGACTCAACCCTAATGCTTCTTTGATACCTCGTTTCTTCGTAACAGGTTTTTAATCCCTGAACCTATCCCCGCGAGAAACGCGCGGGAGAAAATAAAAGGAAAATGTTGAAATATCTAGGGTATGTTTTAACGATGATACTTTATTTTTATTATTTTGCAGGTTTTATTGTTTTTGTCCCAAGATTAGTGTAAGAACCGGAAATGGGAGGTAGCTGAGACTTCGCTTAAAAGATTAGAATTTGACCTTCACCGGTTCCCGGTTGCGACAATTTTCGCAGCAGAATCCGTATTAGAAATATGAATTGCAAAGAAATTAATACTACGCGCTCCAGTAGTAGGAAGGTGTCTGGGACAAGTGTTGCGTTTGATTAACACGGTCTGAACGATTTATTTCACCGCGATGAGTTTTATATAGGAAGATGGAAGACGGATTACGAAGAGAAAATGAAACCTCCTCTCGTTCGCATTTCATTAAAATATTTTCCACTTTCATTCAGGCGTTCTCTGTCGTTACGAATCCCTTTTGAGGATCTGTTGCGAACAGTAAAGCAACGACAACTGCGACGAACTCACTGGAAAAAGAACACTTTTAACAGTCATACCAATTACAGAAATTACAACTTTTTCACGAGGAAGTGTTTTTTTTTTTCCTCCTACGCGGTCGTTCCGCGCCGATGGATGGAAATATTTTTTTTCACGCGAGAGAGATACAGCGTAACGAGATACGAATGTTCTGAATACATCTCGCGTGCCTTCGCCCCCAGAGGTGATACGATGAAACCTTTGTTTATTTTTGCGGTCAATTTAGTTTATGGAAAACATACGAAATGGATTCGCCGAAATTGATGTAACGATACATTCTGAACTGAACTTGTGATAAAAGCACGACGCCAAAGTATTTTTGATGTACACAAAAAATGAACAGAGAACAAGAATTGAACCAGCAATGGCTGTAGAAGCATTAACACACATTGACTGCCAAACGAATATTCTTGAAAATTTCTGCTAAGATTAAATATTATTTAGACTATCGGAGTCTAGGTAATGAAACATTAATCGTGGTATTTAGTTTTGTAATTACATCAAAATTCAAGAACTTCATTTAGATTCGTCTCCTGTGACGTCTAACATTCAGAATTAATCTTTTTAGTTCTTGAGTGAATAACACTGTCACCCATATGTGGCTGACATGGCGATCAACGTGTTAATAACGAACCATTAAAAATATATGTAGCTCCAATAGTTCATCCACTTGAAGATTCAAGTTCTAGAGAAGCGTGAGCCAGAAAAAAAAGTGATTTCCGGGGGATGTCCTAGCGTTTGCCAACGTATCCACGGTTAATAAAATTCTTTCGATTGGCCGATAGTGACTGAGACCACCTGGCGTTGAGCCAAGCTATCCAGAAGTCGATTGATTAGGTTACTTCGCATTTCTTACATACACCCTGCGCGGGCGGAGCCACGCTTCCTGATTTCAGCCGTTTCCGATTGGTCCAGATATTAGGTCATGCCTTCTGAGCCATTGGCGGATGTATAATATCATTGGAACAGGCAACAGAGCCTGTAAATCTGCCAGGAACCACTACCCTCCAGGATCATATATCTGGATAAGGGGTTTTAAGTAAGAAAAAGGGGAAACTTTCAATCCTACTGTCGAGCTATAGACTTCTGCGTCCTGCGGACCCTCACAGCTATAAAACCGTTCAGGAGGCATACCCCCGGGCTAACTTGGCGTATTGAATTCTAGAGATGGTCTTAAAATCTGGGAAAATTTGATATTCGGAAGAATTGTTTCCTCGGGATCCTTTGGTGGGGGTGTTATAGGGCAAAATATAGAAGGATACGACGTGGACATGTTAGATGATTTGAGACCTTTTGCGAAGGTGTCCAGCTGAACTTTGATTATACAACCTCTGCCCCAAAAATAACCGGAATGGCTCTAATTTAACCGTTTGAGTTCCAGGGGGTATTGAAAAAACACTGTCGAAGAATCTTTAGCCTCGACGTTGAGTGTAATCAGTCAGAACATCGTTCTTATATATATATAGATAATTTTGCGAGGAACAAATGAATCGAAAATGAGCAACAGAGTTTTTTAATTTGAGCTTTCAATCTTGAGAAAATTGGTCTTGAATCTCCTTGAAGCACGTATACGACTTGACCAGCGTGTCTGACCATTCCTCACCATTTCTACTTATGTTGCTAATTTATGTTGCTTCTGTTGCGTTAGTATCCATTTCGATTAGTTTTGATCATTTAAAAAATTGCAGTTTGCATAGAAGAGGTATGGTACATTAGACAATGCCAGAATCAGTAGAACTGGCCAGTCGTGGTCAGACATGGTTACCCAAACCTTTCGATTTATCTTTACGAGAACGAAGCTTTCTATGAAAAAATATCATTCTTCGTTTTCGATTCGTTTTTGAGCAAAGAATCATCCCCTGTTGATGACGTTATATTTATAGGAGGTGATTCTACATGAAAAAAATAAATCGAAAATAAGGAATAAAATTTGTTCATCAAAGGTTTCCATCTGAAGAAATTCGGTTTCGAATATCCGCAATTAATGTGACTTTACGTCAATAAATTAAGTTAGTAACTAAATTACATGTCTTATTTTCATTTAAATTCGCTCTAAATCCGTAGGCAGAAATGAGTAATACAGCACATCATTTTGATACTAACGGTATTAGTACCACTTATAACTGACACGTGACTTGTATCGGGATCCATCTATCTAAACTATAATTACGCGTACGCGTACTCGTTGAAGATTCAAAACCGATTTTCTCGAGAACGAAACCTCAAATGAAAAATTTGATTCTTTATTTTCGATTTGTTTTTTTTTTTATGTAGAATCACCTCCACCTCGCTGGGACACCCTGAATAGATAAACAAAATGATTATGTCAAGATTTTCTAATTAGTTCTGTTACTTTTAAAGCCATTCCGGTTAAAGGGACAGAGGGTGCAGTAACAAAACACGCTTCGAAACCGATACCAAATTAAACATCGAGCACACACAGCCCCCCCACTCGTAGCTCCAATCCAAGCCCTCAATTTTTATGACTTCTTTGTCCAATATCTCTGCCCTGTTTTCCATTCTCCTCCTACTCTGTTCCTCGATAGCTTCCACGATTCTTTTCTGACAGAGCGCAATCTTCTCAGAACGACTACATCGACAGTTCCCAGTTCATACCGTTTCCATCCGACAGGACACGTCTCAGGTGTTCTTCGAAAGTTGTAGCAACCCCCCGCAATTCCTAGGGGTATCCAGCGATCCCGTCTACCGATAGAGAACCGAGACGTCGCGTCGCTGTAAATTCTTTTCGTCGCCATGCGTGATTGATTCGACGCCTATGGCGATCCACTCGGTCTACCCTTCGCCGACTATCCGTTTCGAATTCGAGCATTTCACATCTCGCGTGAAATTGTGCTTCCGTGGGACTCAGAAACGGTCGCAAATATGTTAAATTTGGAAGCAATTCTGTTCCCCAGAAACGCGATAAAAACTCGAAAACGTTCAAGCAAGAGCATTTTAAGAAAGCATCCGTTCGACCTGGAATCGCTGGACGTTACCGATGCACAAGACATCGATCAGGACGCGTTCGTCTGTCTATAGCGGTTTAGCTCACAGAGCATTCCTCGCAGAGGAACGTCGAGGACAGGACATGTGTTCTGGAACGATAGAAATTTCCGAGAGGCGTTAGTAAGCGAGTCCAACTTTTCCAAGCCGAATCGATCGACGTTCACCCGCTAGACATCGATGTTCTATTTAGAAGACATCCAGAAAGGCTTCTGAATTCTATCGCTTCCATCGTCGTCATTTTTACCGAAAGCTACGACGGCTAGTAACCGATTGTTCGAATATCTCTTCATATGTCATGCGCGTGAAAGGATGTTTCGAAAAAGAAACCTCCAGATGTTTCCAAAGTAGACTTAAAACTCGGTGTAGACGTAAAAGTTTCGGTGTACGTTGTTAAAGTATAAAGAGGATTTGGTTAAAAGTTAAAAGTTCGGCACAATCTCTTCGAGATAACGCTCTCAAAGCTCGGATCTCCTAGAAAATGCGAAAAGAGGATGTTTCATCCGGAAGTATCGTTATAACTCCGTCAATGGGACGCTGGAGCAAGGCTTTCTCCTCGGATCCATGCCTTTCGCGTTCAACACGACCGTTTTCTTTGTCAACGCCTTTGAAGTTTCTTGATTTCCGGCATTATGGGATCTGCAAACGATGCAGAAAGCTTTGTTCGCGTTTTCCACCTAGGAAAAGTGTTTCTATATTTTCCGGCACGCTGAGAAGATTACGGTTGAGATACAGTGGCGCGGAGGACCAGGTGTTCTCAGCAGGATCCACTGATCCCCAGTGGACCGCATCGTTTTGTAGACCTGGAAAATAAACGAGGAAAGTAGATGGAAAAATGGAAAGTCATTTCTGGGTGGAGTGAAAAATGTACTGGCAATACGTTACAGTAATATTATAGGTAAATAAATATATAACATAGGTGATAATATATTGATGTATATAATATAATGATATAGTATTTATATTATATTATTTGTCTCGTTCTCGATGGTAGTATTGCAGTCATGCTCGTCATTTTTCACTTCACAACGCATAGACGTGTGAAAATATAGACCGAGCCTTTGTACGAGGGGCGACTGAAAATTGCGGCGAGAGGGAACGTATCTGACTTTGACTATTTTCAATCATTACAATCAGTGATTTTCAATCTGTTTTATTTTCTAAAAATTGAAACTAATATTAACCATTCTGTAACACTATTTT
>NC_071982.1:12749953-12752003 GCF_026283585.1 Hylaeus volcanicus
TAATATTAGTTTCAATTTTTAGAAAAATATGAATATATTCTTGTATGTGTATAATAACAAGAATCTATTAAATAACCAAAATAGCGTTACAGAATGGTTAATATTAGTTTCAATTTTTAGAAAACAAAACCGATTGGGGATCACTGATTATCAGTTACCCTTCGTACAAATACTCGGCTTATATTTTCATATGTCTATGTTCGAACGAGACATTTCATATAATTTGCAGATCGAGATACATTCCTATTCAGGCTGAATTCTTGTAAACACATTTCCAAAGATTTTATTTTGCATAAAGATGCACAAGTCTACTAATCACATCAGAGAAACTAACGTCGAGTTACCGGAAAATTGTAAGGATGTCAGCCAAGTTGTAGAATAGTACCATAATCATTTACCTCGGTGAATCTCTGAGCGATTACCGAGAAGCGTGTTTCACAGGAGTGAATAATGACCTAGATCAAGTCGGTGATGGATGAATATCGAAAGTAGGTGTACTCCATCAATGGATCTGCTAGGCACAATTGAAAATTGCCTGACAGTCTACTCCTGGCAGTCTACTCTTTTCCAAATCCTCCCCTATTCCTTCGAAAAACTGATCAACTTTCAAACAGGTTTTATTAAAATACGGAATATTGAAGCACCTTTTGGAAAACCGTTTCCGTCAGAGGCAGGTTCGAGAGCATCGAGCCGCCGCGTTGGTATAGTCACGTGCAAAATCGTGTTCAATGTATCGCGATAGTGTCGATGCTTTATGGAGCGAAGTTCGAGGGGATTTGTTACCGCTAAGCCCATTACCGCAACGCTGAATTACATTATGGCCAAAGGCGACCCCGTGGCGACAACGTTCGATGGTGCCTCCGTATCTGGGCATTCATCGATGATCGATCGGCTGTGTATGTTAGTTTTTCGCTTCGCCTTTCCTAATATGGATTCTCGTTAATAATTCAAAAACGAGGCACCATCCGATATTTTTGCAAAGAAAGTCGTGGTTCGGAATCGTCTCAGCTACCACCGCATTTCCGGTTCTTACACCTCGGGACACTCTGTATACGCTTGTAAGGCCTTAACAACATTCTTCAGTGACTTCTGAAGACATAACAAGTAGAAGTTTCAAAGTCAACGATGAATGAAGAAAATGGATGATGGAGCATCTGCTTTCCCTTCGTTCCATCTTCTATCCTCGTTTAAATAACGATTTGAACTTGTTCAAACTCTAATTTAAGGCTTCATTAGTCTAAACAATTTTTCCAAACAAATGCTACAATGGATGAAGATAATGTAACGTTTCACTTAAAAAACTTAATTTGTTTCTCAAATCGCCACCGCTGCTTCACATGCAACAAAATTATTTACGTCATATAACTTGTTCCTTTGCATCGAATAACTTTCGTGAAAATATTTATTTCGCCAACCTTATCTCCTCTTGAGATATTTAACCATTCCGATTTAAACGAAACACACTCTACCTACAACCTGTACAACCCTAAGCACGTGCGGTCAAGTGGACAAGTTAGTTATTATTAGAAGCGCCTTTATGCAAAGCCTTTCAAGGGTCGGTGGTCCCCTCGTGTTCGTTTCGAAATAGTTATCTTCCTTTCTCTTACTCGGAAGTATGATCACGTTTATGCTTTATCATCCAGCAACGGAACGTGTAACATGAAACGGAAATGGATTTCCAATGTTGTCCGGGAAACAAAACGTTGGCCATTCGTTTATCCCTCCCATCTCTATATACCTCAACCTCTCGTGCCATTTCGCTAACGTTCCACTCGATCTCGGCTACATCTGTCTGTTCCAGTCATCATACTTTCCAGATTCGAATCTCCTTCTCCTAAGGAGATACTATCATACGATTCATTTCCCTCTGATCTGCGGAAATACAAAAGTCACGTCTGTTTCAAACCAATTGCCGGACCCTTTGTCCTCGACCGCTACCCTCGAGCTCTCTGTCTTCTGTACACTCCTGATCCTACCGTTCATTATATTACACTTACAACATCATCGATCGTACATTTTCTAATTTGCATGGAACAATTCGATACGTCCA
>NC_071982.1:12752013-12752622 GCF_026283585.1 Hylaeus volcanicus
TCCTTCGAAGCTTTTTACCCACTCCTCGAGTAGAATTTTTAAAAATTCAGAAAACCTTAAATTTAATCTTAAATTTCGAGGTCACAATGGGTTCTGCGGACGGTTTC
Source organism: Hylaeus volcanicus (assembly GCF_026283585.1). Lineage (NCBI taxonomy): Eukaryota > Metazoa > Arthropoda > Insecta > Hymenoptera > Colletidae > Hylaeus > Hylaeus volcanicus. Next base: position 12,752,121 of record NC_071982.1, read on the forward strand.
TTTTGCAAATGTCTACCGATCCAGATGTGTACAATAACCCCTGAAAGTGGTGACCATTAATTTGTTTACACTCTGTACGTTTGTGCTCGCGGTTGCGCAAAATATTGCACAACCATCGATATCGTCCACACACGATCAATTATATTGCACAAACCCAAATATTGCGCAATAATATTGACAATGTATACACCGCCGTCAAAATATTGTACAACCTATGTATATTGCACAATATTATACCGTCTATGGGCCACTTTTGGAACTAGCCACTTGTTCTATCACACTAGGAATAATTACAAATGAACGTCAATACGTTCAACCCTTTGCGATCGTATGTCTACTCTCAGCCACCACTACAAAGAACCATACTAACCTTATATCGTATTCCGCAGACTGAAAAGACTTAAGCCTTTAAACAATAGTAATAGATTCTAAGATATTAGTGATATAATCGATTGATAGAAAGTTAGTAATTATAAGTTATACAAGAAGATATGAACCAGTG
>NC_071982.1:12752632-12764683 GCF_026283585.1 Hylaeus volcanicus
TAGTCGAAGATAGATCGTAGAATTTAATATATTCCAAATAATATTATCCAAATTGTGTTTAAGTGGAATTAGGCATTCTCGTTTCTTAGAATATTAAAAACAATGCTCCAAAATGCCAAAAAGAAAGTTACCAAAAGATACTACATGATGGAGAACTATAAAATATAATTTTGATATAAAAACATAACGTTAAAACGCATTATTACGCAAACATATATCTAAAGTTCCCAAAGAATTAATAAATCTTGTTTATCCTCCACAATCCTGCATGTTATGTATCACTGCTAATTCTTCGGAAATTAATCCCGACCAGTACGACACCCATGTCTAAATTTAATACGACCGCAAAGGGTTAATGTTAACCTCGATACAGTTTTTTAAAGGAAAACAGGAAAAGGACTGTCCGTTAACAGTCGCGGAGTTCCTGTTGCTATACAACGGCTCGAATCGAATTTGGCCGCACTTTTATCAGCCGTTCGAATCCAGTTAGGCGAACTTCTAGCACCGTTCGCGAAGCATGTATATTCCTAGACCGTGTTACTTGTTTAGTCGCTAACTTATGCTCGGAGAGGTCCCGGCTAAGCCGACTTTAACGCCAGGAGCAGGTTAATCCGTTCGAAAGTTTGCGAACTGAGAGCTGAAGAATTCGAGACTCTGGCAAAGTTTGACGAAACATGCCACGCTGTTTACTTATTTATTTATTTTTTTTGTATTTTTATTTGAAGTTTCTTGCGGAGACGGAGAGAAACTCGGAAAGAGGGAGGATCTCGAGCTACGTCATCCCCGAAAACGCACATTCGTAGATGAAATCGGATGGGTTAAACCTCTCGCGTGAGGGGTCATACGACACGATTCTTCGGATTGCATCGCCAAGATATACGATCGCTGTTGCGCTGAATTCTCTCTCCCCACTCGCCTAATCTCTCGAATTTTCTCGTAACGATTCTGTCCTTTTGTACTCGAGAAGCAAAGCGGATTAAATCCATCCGTCTTTTCGTCGTAATACGCTCCGAAATGTTCCTCCAGCGATGTGAAAAAACGTCGACAACTTAGATGATAGTTCACTCTCTATCTCTCCTACGTCCAGGAAAGCCTTATTAAAAATGTGCATTCAAGTCGAAGAATTACGCTTCCGCTTTCCCGAGGTTGTCTCACTCTCGAAAAGTTTCGAGCTTGTTTCGGGTGCAGCGTGTATCTCAATTCGTCATTTTTTCTACTTTAGTTCAAAAACTTTAGTTCAAAAACTTTCACGCTTCTTCTCGTAAAATTTTAATTGTTTTCTCTATTAGTACGCGAGCACAACTCTCGATTGAGCGAAGGATTTTACTTTTCTTCGACTCTGCTGAAAATTCAAATCTCAATTTTTTCTTTTAATCTTTCGTTCTACAGTAAAATCTTCTTAAGGGTTAACACCACTCTAGAGGCTGAAAGAAAGGCTTGAACTTTGATAATTAATTTTGAGAGTATCGCAAAAGGAATAGGATTTCTTTGTACAGAGTTTATTTAACACATATTGTAGTATAAACAAAAAATTGTTGTATCATAATTTTAGTACAAAATGTCGACGACAAAGCGAGTCTTCAAAATCGACTTTTTTAAAAACGTTTTCACAGGAGGACGGTTTTCTTGCTGTGTACAACATTCGGAACAAGAAACCGAGAAATTTTATAATGTAGAAGTACGTAGCGGTTGTTTTATATAATGTAAACTTTCGTTTTTATTAATAATTGACTATTTATTTTTTGGTCAAAAAGTGGGTTAGTGCGCTAGTTGTACAATAATAAATTAATAAATTTGTTCAGCTTCTAGAGTGGTGTTACCCCTTAAGGGATCATTCTGGTTTATGAACGAAAATTTTGTTTACGTACTTTGCTAGCGTACTTACTAACAACCCCAATAAGTTTCATATCAATATCTATATCAGTAAACTCTTTAAAAAATATACAAGAACAGCCTTTTTTTCAGAGCATCTAAACCAGGATGATCCTTTAAATGCACAAGCTCGGGACTGAAACTTGTGCGTTTATCGTAGAGTTGGTATATTCTCTGATGTTTGCCGACGAGCTTCGAACGTAGAGAAGAACAGCGAATAAAGTTTTTGAACACGACTATCTCGAAACAGCTACCATAAAGTTTCCGCCTCGACGGACGCGTTTCTTGTCCGCTACTTCCATTTTCGGCTGCGTCGAATTACTGTACGCCCGATGAAAACCTCTTTACAGACGAGCGTTCGCGATAGCCAAGGAAAATTTATGCGCTTTCGCGGATTTTCCACCTGCTTTCGACCTAAAACGTTCCAGCCATTCCAAAATCGCTGGGCGCGAGATTGGCTGTGGCTCGAGCTGAATTGAAATTCGGAAGGAGGGGCGCGATTGGAGGACGCAGGTGCCATAAAATATGTGCTCTTTCATCTTCCAGCAGATCTGCGGGGATCTTCGGGATCCCTCGATCTTCAGACCACAGTTCATGCGTTGTATACGAAATATCAGGGTGGTAGAAATTAACCCATTGACGATTTTTGCTTGGAAATTCTATGTGGCGTGGAGGTGTGACTTTTTTAAAAAATATCAGCTTATAGGGAGTGATAAGATGGAGCTTTTTTATATTTTCAGTTTATTCGTGCGACGTTTATTTTCAGGGATAAAAATTGAAAACTTAGAAAACCTTTTCCCTGAGATCTCGTAGTGGTCTGATCCAGTTGCTGTTGTCTCAAAGGAAAAACAGGAACAGTCGGGCAATCGAATTTGAAAAAAATATCATCTAAGAGAGAATGACAAGACGAAGCTTTTTTATGTTTACAGTTTATTCGTACGCCGTTTAGTTCCGGAGATAAAAATTGGAAACTTAGAAAATCTTTTCCCTGAGATCTCGCAGTGGTCTGATCCTGTTGCTGTTGTCTCAAAGGAAAAAAAGGAACAGTCGGACAATCGAATTTGAAAAAAATATCACCTAATAGAGAATGACAAGACGAAACTTGTTTATATTTACAGTTTATTCGTGCGACGTTTAGTTTCGGAGATAAAAATTGAAAACTTAGAAAACCTTTTTCCTGAAATTCAATTTTCGCAACTAGCTTCTGACTTTTTAATTTTTATTATCGAAACAAGGTGTCCTGCGAATAAACTGTAAATATAAAAAAGTTTCGTCTCATTATCCCCTATAAGCTGATACTTTTTTTTTAAATTGATTTAACGTATATAAAGGGTCAACGAGAGAAAATAGAGAGTATAATATCAGGGTGGTACTTTGAGCAGTTCAGCTATATGAAGCATGGGAGCTGTGACTTGTCGGAAGCTCGGAAGCTCGATAGCTGCAGAGACCCTTAACTTTATCGTGACCATCGTCATATTTTAGAGATTGCGACCAGTGGACTGATTGAGGTGTCATAGTTGAGCCTGACATACGAGGATCCAGTTCCATGGGGTATCGGCTTTGATTCCTGAGACCATTTGGGGTACAGAAATCCCGAAATTGAGCTTTCGTAATAATCTTTTCCCCACAAGCGCTTAGAATCCTCCACAATAAAGCCTCGCAATTCCCGTCAACCTTTTTTTTTTCCTCAACTTCATCCAGAACCTACTCTCTCACGAAAATCGTCTGATCGAATGAAAACAACTTTTTCCAGGTCTCCGGTCCCCCGGGAGCGTCTGCAGTGGGGGGCTTTCGCATAATCAGCCTCTTCGAGGGAGATCGACGCCAGGCTTTGGGGACGTGTCCATCGACAGAATCGATTCTTGGATGATGGAACGTCGCGCCTCGTGTGGACTCCAATCAGTTAGCGGCCGCAGTTAATGCTCCGATCGTGCCTCCTGGGATCATCCCTCGCGAAGGGCGGTCGCCGAGGTCCGGGGATGATGGGTTAAGGAAGCCGTCCGAGAAGCCTCGAGACAAATTCGAAACCACTCGCTCGACTCCAGAAGAAGATTTCTTGAAGGAATGCCTGCAAAGACAGGATTCTCAAACCAGAACACACGCTTTGGATCTCTACGAGCTAATTAAAGGGAGATACTTCTCTCGAATGTGTTTATCCTCGTCACGAAACGAACGACGATCCCGAGAGGACCTAACGGTACGTAAATACTCGAATGGAATACAGATCGCTGGATTAGCAACGAGAGAAAGCCGATATCCACGTCGATTCTACCCAGAGAACGTTCCGGAAGAGGTTTCCAAGAGACTTCTTATCGCCGTGAAATAAGCGGCGTGTTCTCCACGGGCACGACAGCTAGGAACAAAGGTAGATAATAAGGAGAAAAGTTGAGAAGGATGCCGCGGGCTTCAAGGACGTCATCCAGCATCACGCCGTGCGTATCCTCAGCAGTGCGTCTAGCCGAATGCGTCCCATGCGTGTCGTAACGCGGACGCGTTACCACGCGCTGCACACTTTCTCCCGTTGAAGGCTGGAAATTACGATCCCCGCGACCTCGGAAGAATAATTCGCCGTGACAGAGAGGGAGAGGAGTCCGTGTCCCGCGCAAGGACACGTTGCTCGCCTCTGGGAATATAACCTCGCGCTGTACTCCGCTACGAAGAAGATACGAGCGAGTCCGATAGGTGATATCCGAGGACCGGGACACTTCATATCGAGAAGCTGCAATTGCCTCAGGGAGACCTCGATTCATCTGCCAGCAATCAAATGGAAGAATAACCCCGTGGAGTTCCATTTGTCCTAGGGGAATAACGAGATCTCGCATCCAGGGAAATTTTGCGGCGCAACGGGTTCCAGCTGGTGCACGCCAGACGTTTAAATATTAATAAAAAAAGGGTTGCTGAGAGAGGTTCGATCTTTGGGAAGGTGGATGATCGTGAAGCCGTGGAGTTTGGAGATAATATTGGAGCCCATGCGCGATCATCTCGACAATATTACCATCACCCATTCCACGGCAGCGATGGAGAGAATAGTCTAGGGACGAAGATTGGTCCCACGAGGGTGAAGATACCTTCTTGTCTTCTACTTAGTCTTCTGCACTCAGGGAAATCTTGCGGCGTAACGGGTTCCAGCTGGTGCACGCCAGACGTTTAAATATTAATAAAAAGGGGTTGCTGAGAGAGGTTCGATCTTTAGGAAGGTGGAGGATCGTGGAGTCGTGGAGTTTGGAAATAATATTGGAGCCTATGCGCGATCATCTCGACAGTATTACCATCACCCATTCCACGGCGTCGATGGAGAGAATAGTCTAGGGACGAAGATTTGTCCCACGAGGGTGAAGATACCTTCTTGTCTTCTATCTTAGTCTTCTGCACTCAGGAAAATCTTGAGGTATGGATGACAATTTAAATATCGAGTTCCTGAACATTGAAACTCCGTGAAGATACCCCTGTTCTATATCTGAAGGCCCGGATATAGAGATACGAAACGGCTGAGAGTAATAGCCTCAGAAATCTAACCCATTGAATCTTATCATCTCTCGTCTCTCAACCACAAATTACTCTTACGGTCATACCAAATCCTAGACTCAACCGTCTCGAAAACGTTGATCCATTAAATCTCACCACCTATCATCTCTCGACCCCCGAGTCGCTTCAGTTACGTACATGACGAGGACGCCTTGCGTCGCATCCACTTGAAAATTGAAACTCCGTGAAGATACCCCTGTTCTATGTCTAGATAATATAGAGATACCAAAAGGCTGAGAGTAATAGCCTTAGAAATCTAACCCATTGAATCCCATCATCTCTCGTCTCTCGACCACAAATTACTCTTACAGTCATACCAAATCCTAGACTCAACCGTCTCGAAACGTTGATCCATTGAATCTCATCATCTCTGATCTCTCGACTCCCGAGTCGCTTCACACAGCAAGTATCAAAACATTGAACAGAAGATGCAACCTCCGTTCCTCAGGATGCGATGCTCCGTTACGTACACGACGAGGACGCCTTGCGTCGCATTCACTTAAACGCCACTCTGGTCCACTTGCGATCCCTGATCCATCGCGTGACAGCCATGCATCGCCTCGACAATATCACCGGCTTCTTCAGCGACATGAACATCACCGACGAGGACCTCGATTACGTGAACAACTTCGGCGCCACTACCCTCCTGAAGACCGCCAATCTTCAATCCTCCTGCTACTGTAACGGGACAGTCAGAGACCTGGCTCTCAGGTACAAGAAGTACCACGGTTACGTGGCGCTAGTGGTTTGCCTCTTTGGAACCCTGGCGAACATGCTGAACATCGTCGTTCTCACGCGAAAGGACATGGTCGCCACCCCCATAAACCAAATCCTCACTGGCCTAGCTACTACCGACATGCTGGTTATGCTCGAGTACATTCCGTTCGCTATTTACATGTACATCGTGCTTCCGAAGAGGCCAACGTTTCCTTACGGTTGGGCGGTGTTCGTCCTGTTTCACATGCACTTCGCCCAGCTGCTGCACACCATCAGCATCGCCATCACCCTCACGTTGGCTGTTTGGAGGTACATCGCTATCAGGTGAGCGGAATACCGTTTATCCGTTTGCGGTTCGGGAAGAACCGGGAACAGGGGTCGCTTAGGCAATTGCTTGTAACCAGGTGATCTCGGATTTCACAGAGAAGATTAACTCGAGACTTGTACAGAGGGAGGTGTTTAGATTAACAGTCTGTCTCATAAGACCGTATCGGCTATATTTCCGTGAATGTTTATATGTTTGTACAAAATTTTATATGGGTCGAAATTAATAGAAAGCATGCCGAGACGGTGCCAAGCTGTAATTGCTAATGGATGATATTGGACACCTTACTAGGTAAATGCGTATTAGTGTTTTAGGTGTAGATTCGACCCATGTGAAACTTTGTACAAATATGTAAATATTTACGAAAATATAGCCGACACGCTCTTGCGAGACAGACTGTATTTGCCTGTTTTAAGTTGTTATTAGGTCGTTTAGAACGTGAGATTGAGGAAGGAGAAAAATTAAGGTGCGAGGTACTGCTGAGATTAATGTAGCGTTGGTCTTCGATGCTAGAAATTTGAAAGCTTTCCGTTTAAGGGGTGACAACCACTCTAGAGGCCTCCGTAGTTTCGAAAGATACGATTCGAGTTCAGATCAGTATTAAGTGACAAATACTTGGTATAACAATGATGAATGAATATAAAAATAATGAAAAAAAAAGAAACTTCCAGGGACGATTGCGGTTTGGTATTTAATGCTGAGAAAAAAGGTACACGAGTGTTCGCGGTAGATAGCAAAGAGTAATAAAAAAAAAAGAAGAGCAAAACATTAATTAATTTAATCGCAAACATTATCGAATTTCGCACTCTAGTAGGTGAAAAAGAGGCCCGACTTTGATCATTAATTTGAAGAGTATCGCAAAAGAAATAGGATTTGTTTACACCATTGAATTGTTTGAAAAATAAGCTTGGTGCAAAAGAAAAATTAAGGCGAGCTCAGTCTAATGCTGGTCTACGATGCTAAAAGTTTAGTTCGTCGACGGCACTTTTGAAGGCGAAGCCCTCTCGCTTTGGAAGACGCTGCCTTGGACACCTTAAACGAGTTTTATTACGTTCGAAATAATGCGACCAGCAATAAAAGTTTACGGCGCGACTCCCGGCGAAAAACGCTGAACGCTTCGCGAACAACGCGGATATTATACTGCGATAAAAGGGAACGAGGGTAATTCGCGTTAAATGTAACAGGACGCGGCGATACACGTTCGATAATAAATTGTAAGTTCCTTCTATCGGGCGATATTGCGCTTTTTATGGAAATAAGAATGGGCGGACTGTGTAAAGAATTGATTGCATCCCTTACATATGTTACTCCAAGAAATGGTACGAATCAGCTAGGGTAAATCTCAACGCATCTCGTTAAAGGTCTATTTACACATATCCGTAACGTGTCAGTTCCGTATCCGTACCGTATCAATAACGTCACGGAGCGGTGTCGGACGTGCGCGAACATGCCCATTAAAAAACAACAGAAGAATATTTAAAATCACTGACACTGCTGGAACATTACGGAACTGAACGGATACGGAACTGACGCGTTACGGATATGTGTAAATAGACCTTAAAGCGTCTTGTTGTCGAGTTCCCTTAAGCGCCGACGATGTATAGACATATAGACATAGCGTTAGTACCTTCGTCAGGCGTAAGTGACCGCTAATTAGCCATTACTTAATTACAGGTGTTTTCGATGGTTAACGCGTAAACCATCGCACGCATGTATCGATCGCGTACACAGGGTCGAGCACCTGTACATCATCTAAATTACCAACAATGTATATCCGGCCTCAACGTAAATCTATCCAGCATTTCAGATGTGTTTGACGCCTGTCTACAAACCATAAGTAGATACATTCGGTAATTCTAAACAAAACGATAGATACGCGCTGTGGAACGTTCCGATTCGTGTTTGCTGAATAAATGAAGCTACCGTGGCCACCGCGATAACGAGACTGTTCATTAAAGCAGCAAAACAACCCGTACACTGTTTGTACGGCGTGTGTTCCCAGCGATTACACGTTTGGCTTCCCTTATCGTGTTTTATGAATTCCGGCCACGGAATTCACCACGGGAGAGCCACGGATACGTTTCGCAACGATTTAAAGGGAGCTGGATATAAATTCGAGGATACTCGATTAACGCGGAGTGACAAAAAAAAACACGAAATTTCGTTCGGAAACGTGTGTCTTCTCGAAGCAAGCCATCTCCGCTCGATTCGATTCGATTCGATTCGATTCGTCTGTCGGGGTCGGAGTAGTTTGAATTTATTCTGGAATTCATTTCAAAGTTCGTTGGAGAGGGGTTGCTTGTCGATACAAAAGCGAACTTTTAAACGAGCGATTTTCATTTTTAAACAGACTACTTTCATCTCTTTTTTTCCAAAGTTAACGCGTTGACGGAATTGAACAAATTAATTCCGAATGTTAAAGGTGAAAGAAAATAAATTTGAACGAAATCCTCGAGTTTCGACGAAGTTCACAAATTCAAATGCCACGATTAATGTTTGATTATGCATGATTATGCAGTTTCCAGCAGGCTGTAAAGAAAAGTTAATCACAGTAGAAAGTTTTCGATATCATTAGTCCGGCAGCCAACGTGTTAAAGTTGAGTTTATAGATCTTTAGTTCTTAGTATCTATTACATTCATTTTGCAAAGAATTCCGAACGTAACAATGGAAACTCGGTTTAAAATGGCTTGTTTAAGGCTGGCAATCGATGGATATTTATTTAAGAGACCATTTGAACCAGAGGTAAAAAGCTATACCAGGAACGAGCAAATGATTGCTGCGGATGGTTTTGTTCTATTTCTCGCTATTCCAAAAATAGAAGATAAGACCATTTTCATTGTTAACGTTCCCAGGCGGACTAGACTCCCTTTCGACTTTAAGCGCCGATTACTCTCGTTATTTCCAGTTATTGTTGCCGGTAAATGAGAGCCAAACTTCCGTGAACGGGAGAGACCGTTTGATTCAAATATCGGAACGAAACAGTCCCGGTTCTTTGTGATTTCTGTTCAACAATCGAGCAACGTTATGTGTTTACTGACCTCGGAGTTTCGATGTAAACGCTCCATTTCAATTGAGGAAAATTCCATTAAATAATACCAGCGTCGATCGATTGAATTTTATTTAAAACTAGAACCCATTCATCGAGATAATTATTCGTCGAAGTAAACAACCTGTGACTTTTAGGTGTATATTCGTGCTTCTATATGCTACGACTGCGATTTATATTTGAACATTTATGTACTCGCTGTATTGATTCTACACCCTCTGCCCCATAACTAACCGGAATGGCTTTAAAAATAACAGAAATAGTTAGAAAATCTTGACATAATCATTTTGTTTATCTATATATGACTGATTACAATCTGACAGATTACAATCAACGTCCAGGCTAAACCTTTGAACCTATGTAGAAAGCTGAAATTTTGCACAGAGGATTCCTTTATGATGTATACAAGGTATAAGAAAGGATATTACGAAATTCTTTGCTTGAAAACGAAACGAAAATGAAGAATGACATTTTTTCATAGGAAGCTTCGTTTTCGTAAAAATAAATCGAAAGGTTTGGCTAATCATGTCTGACCACGACTAGCCAGTTCTACTAATTCTGGCATTGTCTAATGTACCATAGCTCTTCTATAGTAAACTGCAATTTTTTTAAATGATTAAAACTAATCGAAATGGATACTAACGTGACAGAAGCAACATAAATTAGCAACACAAGTAGAAATGGCGAGTAATGGTCAGACACGCTGGTCAAGTGGTACACGTGCTTCAAGGAGATTCAAGACCAATTTTCTCAAACTTAAAAACTCAAATTAAAAAGCTCCGTTGCTCATCTTCGATTCATTTGTTGAAGTTGAATGTTGAAGTAAAAAAATTGCTTTTTCGTTTAAAATTTTTTTTTAGTAATTTTGTTGGGTGCGCGAACAAATGAAAATTTTTGTTGGCCAAACGTGGACAAATCGTGGACAAACGAATGCGATTTGATTTTTATCAAAATTTGCATTTAGGGGTGCCAACTTCACGAAGCTCAACAATATTCATTGGGGTTCCACTAGGGTCGAAAAGGTTAAGCGTATTCTTTGAAAAAATTTTGTATTACGCCATAAAACAAGAATTTTCGATCGAATTACCGTCACTGTAATTCCCACCTACAACTTTTTTCATATCTCGATGCTCGAATGTAACCATCACGTGACGGAACGTTGAAAGAATATCCACAAAGTTCCACCCTCGCACGAAACCGACCATCCAACGTGAAATATTTGCTTTACGAGTCGATGCGAGTCGTAGAAACTATTCCGGCCACCCCACTCGTTTGAATTCGTCAGTCAACGAGTTTGCATTTCATTCGACGAGAGTACTCGAGACGTTAAACTCACCAGCGAATAAACAGAATAAAAAATGAACGATCAGGAAGTTCCTCGCGGAAACCGAATTCCCGAGTAAATAAGACGGTTGCCGGTTTCCTCAAACTGGAGCCACCTCGTTCCGAAGAATCTTCCAATTCAGCATTCTAATATGAACGTTCAACGATTACTTCGCGTATCTTTGTTTAAACGGAATTCGATGTTTGCAAAAAAAAGCAATTTTTTTGCTTAAAAGTAAAACCGTGTTTTTCCTGCAAAAAATTCGTGTTGGCCTTAATTGGAATTTGATATGGAACATTGGTGCCTTCGTGCTACAGTTAGAAACTATTTCGATCGAGTCGCTTGGTCAGTTAACGTCGTACAAAATTTTAATGACACGCGCGTTTAATAACCCTCCTGCTTTGGTTCTGCAATTTGTTAACTCGTTCGCGACATTGTTCGGCTCCGTTTTGCATCGTATCTCTTCGGGTTCGCCAATTAAACGATATTACAAAGGTGGACACAACACCGTGACGTAAATAACGATCCTCATTAAAATCCAATTAATCTTACGAACGAAAGTATGTCAATTATCGCGATGAAACGTTGCGATTCGCCGGTCCATCGCGTACTGAAATTTCAAGCTCTTTGTTCATGTTCTTTGTTAGACGATGACCGAAGTTAGGATAATTCCACGGTTCGGATGTTCCACGCGAATGCGGCGAGCATTTATTCAGTGGTCCAAGAGCGGAAGCTTGAGGGAATCGTTCAATTTCGTACTATAACGATATTTCTCTACCCCGAAGCGAAAACAGTGGCGAAATTGGCGCTAAATTCACGGCTAGGTTGCGACAACACTAGACCTAGTTCCAGCAACGGGCATCGTCTGTGTCAGATTCTGCTACTGCGAGATTAAATTTTCTTTCAGCTGGATACGCTTTACTCTAATTTAACAAAAGGTCAGGTATTTCATTTAATTAAAAGATGGAGGAAATTTTATTTGATTGTCAGATCTAATTTCATATAAATAACACAATTTTTGGGAGAAGCGTTTCAGCGACAAGTAGCAATGGAGGAGAGGGAAGAAAATGGCCTATTGGAAATTTTAATAGCGACCAAATTTAGTCATCTAGCGAATCAAGTTATAACTTAGAATGAAAATAAACTTACTGACGAGAAATGATTCAGTGTCACAGGAGACTGAATTAATCAATGTTTCGAAAGGCTCCACAAGAAGATGGCCTATGGGAAATTTTAATAGC
>NC_071982.1:12764693-12770944 GCF_026283585.1 Hylaeus volcanicus
TGATTCAGTGTCACAGGAGACTGAATTAATCGATCTTTCGAAAGGCTTCACAAGAAGATGGCCTATGGGAAATTTTAATAGCGATAATATTTAGTCATCTAGCGAGCCAAGTTATGACTTAGAATGAAAATAAACTTACTGACGAGAGAAGATTTATCGTTCCAAGAATCTGAACTAATCAATCAGGGTTTCATAAGGCTTTCAGAATGAACTGATTCATAGCTGAATATAGCGTGATGTTTAATAGTATTAATAACAGACGTGGATAACGTGGAAGCTATATCGGGTGTGTCAAATCGATTATGAGATACGAGATTACAGAGTCTGCCTCTAGCATCGAACGATCTCGCGCTTTGCGTAGAAATTACCTTTCACAGGATTAGATTGCGAATGATATTACTCTTCTCAGGATTAGAACGTTCTCTACAACGCACGAGTAAGCTTACTCCTAACAGGAAATTAGCGTGGCTTGTGCCTGACGTGCGAATGGATCGCGTTCGTCTTAAATTCCATGCGAACCTGATACAAATTCGAGTTGCACGCGCGCTCCTTTCCTTGCGGAAGTTTCGAACCTCGCGTTTCTGTCCGTTTGATAGAAAATATGGCGAGCGTCGTACGACGCAGAGGTTTCTTAGCAAACAAGTATGAGAACAGATTATGGAACGCGAGGAAGCGTGGAAATGGATTTGCGAGGGCTGAAACGTGTAGACGATTGTCGTAAAACTTTATTGAGAGCACAGCGTGCCGCAGGAGCGCAAAGGGTTAATGACTATCGCGGTGTGGAACGATATTACACTTTTCAGGACTAGACCATTTCCTACGCACGAAAGTAAGCTATTTCTTGTAGAAAACGAGACCTGATGCAAAAGTGAATCGAGCTGATTTCTCAACTATTCTCCTGTCCTACTTTAACAAATTGGTCCCCGTGTATGGGCGATTTTTCAACTAAGAAATTGAGTAAATTAATTCCGAAGATGGGATGTTGAAAAATCTAGGATTCATAGGCGAAATTGCCGAAATTAATATCTTGATCGATTGGTAAATACTTTTCTGTGTTCGGCCGGATAAATGTAATCATATCAATTCAGTCTGAAGCAGAGAACAGTATCATAATGGCAAGTAAGCTGAAACGTGTGGTTTTAACTATGCAAGAGAAATATAAAATAATTAAAGATCTCGAAAGGGATGAAAGTGTAACGAAATTAGCAAGAATATATGGTATTGGGAAATCTACGATCACAGATATTAAAAAACAGAAACTCAATATTGAAAATTGTATACAGAATGTAGATTCCACGGATGCTAGTACCGGTAGGAAAAGCTTAACGTATCCAACAAATAAAAGTGTAGATGATGCTGTCTTCCAATAATTTCGTAAACAAACAGACAAAGGCGTACCGACATCTGGACCCATGTTACGTGAAAAAACTCTAGAGTTCAACGATAGATTAAAGGGAAATTCATTTAAAGCTAGATAGTAATGGTTGGTTAGTGAAATTCAAAGCACGTGATGGTATTCGACAGCGGCTGAAAAGATATGGGACCCTTAGATGTTGAAAGAAGCTTAATTTTTCTTCATTTCTAATCGAATAAATGATGTTTAATGCAAAAGAATGTAATTCCTCTATCTGGCCACTTTCGTCTCCCTATTAGTTTGGATATGGGAGTCTCTACCGCAATTCCAAAAGGAGTTTTTCCATAGAAAGTATTACCCGCCCGCATTTCCACGACGCTAAATATTCCAGCCGCAGAAAATGGAAGGTGCAGAATTACCTAGAATTTTGCACTCGAGCGGAATTAAAATTTCAATCGAAAGCCAAGGGGAAACGCCGAAGAGTAAAATTCCAGGAGCGTAAAAGAGATCATCATCCCCTGACCCGTAGTTCCTGCTGGGACGTTTCTCCCTTAACGAGAAACACTTCCAGCGACTTCGCCGGCAAACGGACCATTTGCCTGCGCAAATAAGGCATCTTGCATAACGTCCCGCAAAGAAGCATCGCGCTCCATTTACCCGCGGCCAGGAAATACATCCACGGGAATCTCGCTGAACTTCCAAATTAAATCATCCACCGGGCCCCTCGCAGCTATCTCGCTTTTTACGAGAACGATCGCTACACGACCGAGGTAAATAAGTGTTTTCTAAATATTCAAGCGACTCTAATGGCACCGAAGCCGGAGGGATCCACGACGGTTTTCAATGTGCTACGGAACGCGACGAGTTCCTGTGTTCTTGGCTTCCCACAGGGAGGAATATTCAAACGTCTACAACGGAAGTTTACATCTGGAAATATTTGTTTACCGCGAGCCAGACGGTTGTGCACGAGGTGATGGCTTTAACTTATCCCGCTCGAATGCCTGCCAAACTACTGGCTGTATTGGCACGAGTTCCAAACGAGAGTTACGTTGGAGAGGAATATTTTTGGATACGAGCAATTTTTATAGTGGAGAAGATTAAGTGTCTTATAAAATTGCAGAATTATCGAGGCAGATATGGACCGAGGAATGAATTATTTAAAGTAAATTTAATCGTCTTTGGGATATGTAACTGTGAAGACATCGATATCGGAGCTTGAGGTCCTTCCACCTATTTTATTCCAAACGGGAGTTACGTTCGAGAGGAATATTTGGAGACGAGCAATTTTTATAGTGGGGAAGATTAGGTGTCTTATAAAATTGCAGAATTATCGAGGCAGATATGGACCGAGGAATGAATTATTTAAAGTAAATTTAATCGTCTTTGGGATATGTAACTGTGAAGACATCGAATCGGAGCTTGAGGGCTTTCCACCTATTTTTAACCGACTTCGAAAAGGAGGAGGTTATATTCCAAACGAGAGTTACGATGGAGAGGAATATTTGGATACGAGCAATTTTTATAGTGGGGAAGATTAGGTGTCTTATAAAATTGCAGAATTATCGTGGCAGACATGGACCGAGGAATGAACTATTTAAAGTAAATTTAATCGTCTTTGGGATATGTAACTGTGAAGACATCGATATCGGAGCTCGAGCTCCTAAATTTAAGAGTTCCTGAGATATGTAATTGTAAAAATATCAACATCCGACCTATTTTATCTCAAACGAAAGTTACGTTGGAGAGGAATATTTGGATACGAGGAATATTCATGGCTGGGAAGATTGAGTGTCTTATAAAATTGCAGAATTATTGACCAATATGGACCAAGGAATTTTATCTTATGTCGTGTCATTCTTTGTGATGTAGCATGAAGTATATTTCAAGCGATATTTGATTTTTCAAAATTGAAATTAAACGATTTTTACAAGTGCCTAATTTTGAAAGTGGTCCAAGTCCATTTGCAGCCCGTAAGTATACATCAGTTTAGTACTATACGCCTAAAAGAAATTTATATAATCAAATTACATATCGATAAAACAGTAGAAACATCGCCAGACTTCGTATAATTTGCGTAAATTTTGTAATTAACAGATAACCTTTAATTTTCTCGAAACAAGAGAAAATGGACTTGCACCACTTTCAAATTAACGGTCCATATATACAAACATCCATTTTTAAATACATGTACATTTACAAAAATATAACCGACACGAGGCAGACTGTATAGACGAAATATGCTTGGTGGGAGTTTTAATTAGAAACGAATCGAACGAGAAAAAGTTTAATGGATAGTCACAGTTCCGTTCCAAGGAGGAGGATTTAATTGTAGCATCCAGGTTCGAGTTGTATTTATAATAATGCAGGGAGGTAACTGCAAACGCTAACTGCATTTACGTTATTAGTATCTCGGGAAGCTGTGCGTTCGGCTGTGATTGCCCGAGGTTATCTCCGGACTGTAGTTGAGTTCGGTGGTTCCATCTTGCAGATTTCATCTTTATGTGCATTCTCTGTGAACGCGGAGTTCGTAGACCTTCCTACGTTGGAAGCTGTCTGATTTGATTAGGTGTCTCTTTAGGATTCTTGAGGGGGCGTCGACCAGCACGGTTTGGGGAATGTAACAGGGTAAACCGCTGGAACTAGAGGCCATTTGAGGCTATAAACTCGGGTGGTCAATGGAACATCCAAGCTGCGGTCTCTTGGGAACGACAAATCTGTGGTCTAGGTTACTCTCGGACCTTAAACGTTGGTTTATGACTGAAACAATGCAGGAGAGCTTCTCTTCGAGCCCAGCTTTCCTTTCATTCTCAATTAGACCATCCCTCCGAGCATCGTTCTCAATTAATCTCGCGCGTTTAATATCCCTCGCGCTGAAGTAAATGATTGATGAGTACGTTATTTTTCGACCGTTCGTAAACAACACCTACACCCTTTCTCCGCGTTTATAATTAGCGTCTGATTAATTGCGGAGTAGTCAGTTTGTTGGTACACAGGTTAGGAAATTATTGGCTGGTAGAAAGGTTCGAAACGGAAGGGAAGGTTTTTCCGAAATGAAATTTTAGGGAGAAAAGAAGTTGGTGGAAGGAGCTCGAGGTCTTTCGAGGTCATGATGTTGATATTTTTGCAATTACATATCTCGGAAACTCTTAGATTTAGGATGGATAGGATGGGTAGACCTTAACACTTTTCTGAGGATTCTGTTCTATAAATAATTTCCAATCTACGTCTTCTAGCTTTAAAATGAACGCAGGGAAGAGACGCTAACGGAAATTCACGTGAATATCGAGAGCAACGCGTGGGTGAAACGTTTCCTTCGAGCAACGTCGCTTTTTGATACTTAATCCAGCGGATTTCTTTACAGGGCACAACCGCTCCTGGCTCTACCCGCATCCTCAAGTTCTTATCTCCATGGCAACGTAGCTGAAACCGGAAGAGCACGTTGTTGCGTTTCCTTTATTCGAAGGAGGAAGCAGTACCGTTTTCAATTATTTTTTAAATCCTTTTTAAGCAAGCAAAATTGTAATGTTTCTTTTTATCGCGACCCGTGAGAGACACTTCGACCGAGAACGTGGAAACTACCCAAAGAAATTATTTTAGAAGTTCATTTCGAATCAGTAAAATTGTATTGTCTCTTTCTATATACCGTCGATCCGATAAATATTCGTAGTCTCTGTGTCTATCGAAGACATTTGGCTAATGATGGTTTAGTAAATAGTTTAGTAATTTAAAAGTGATTTCTTGAACGTGCAATATCAATTTTACTTATTTCAGAATACAGCTAATTATTAATTGAGATAATAATACATTGAGTCGTGGATGTTCGCAGATGTTTCTTTTCGAAGTAGGGTTTTTGGTTTTACAGAAATTCGTTATAAAAATGGACTGGACACGATTCTATAGAAAAATG
Organism: Hylaeus volcanicus; assembly: GCF_026283585.1. Classification (NCBI taxonomy): domain Eukaryota; kingdom Metazoa; phylum Arthropoda; class Insecta; order Hymenoptera; family Colletidae; genus Hylaeus; species Hylaeus volcanicus. The sequence continues at coordinate 12,769,955 of NC_071982.1, forward strand.
TCTCGAGCGCAAAGAGTTAACATTCAAATCGGAGTAAAACAATGAAGACCAGACTGAAACAAAGAAGAAAGGACGAAAGTCGAGCGAGTATAACGCAATGCTTACAGCTCGGCAGTAATTGTTACTCGAGGCAGAAAAAAGGAAGCAGAGACCAAAACCGAGTCGATTCGCAATTGTATCGTGGGAGGAGAAAGGTCATCTTGATTCTATAGCATTGACGCGTCTGCATCGTTTTTCTCCGTTCATATTTAATTCCCTGGCGTGGTGTTGGGTGATACTGTTTGTTCTGAATATTGAACTTTTAAGTGGCTCCGAAATATGTAAATCCGTCGTTGGATGGGGGCTACAGGGAAAAAAGAACGATATTTATTCTCAGGCACGGCTGGGCCTGGCCATCGCTCGAGAGTGTAGACTTTTTTTTTTTTTTTTTTTGGAGTTGCTTCATGGATATCCAGCCTGCTTCACGAGAATAAATATTCATTAGATTAAACGGTTCGTTAGTCTGGACGAACTTCTTTTATTTTCTACACTTTCAACCACGGCACTTTGATTCTATTCGGTGATAATTCAGAATAATACTATCGGCCGAATGAAAAATTTCAAATATGGAAATTGCATAGTAAAATGAAGCTCGTGTTTCAGCGAAAAGGAATTTTTGTTAACTTTGTTATTTAACGAGATACGACGGTCAAGTTTCGGTTTTCAAATGGAACTATATATTTCTTTTTTTATACTTTTCAAGACAAATTCATTAAGCTTTAATGTATTCAACACTCAATTGAGGAATGCAATGAACTAGAGGAAGACTGAAGGAATCTCCATATCCCGAAGTCTTTAGATATACTAAACAATAAGAGCGAGTTTTACACCTTTACCTTAAACAGATATTTAAAAAAAAAATATTAGGCTTGTAAAGTATCTTTTAACAAATTGCAGCATTTACTCTACTTATTGAAAATACTGTGGTAGGAACTTAGTTAACCAATCATT